>NW_017307943.1:265063-273291 GCF_000935625.1 Nanorana parkeri | reverse complement strand
GGTAAATCTGGAGTTGGACTTTACATTTTTTTTATCACAAAAGATAATATGGAGACATAATTGTTGGGATCATCAGAGTGGAGCTGTCGCAGGTGCTGAAATAATTTTTCTCAAAGCATGTAACATAGTTATGTAGTAACATAGTTACTTCATCATTTGCTGTGTTTTCTCGTTACGGTCAATAGCACTGGCACATTTTAATCTTGGCAAAAGTCATCATGTAAACACCATCTCAATCTTTTAGGCGACACTAAGCTCAGGAGTTAAATCTTAAAAATACATTCAATTCCCTTAATGATTAACAAAATGTAGCTTATTTGTCTATCAATCAGCTGTAGATCCTCAAATCACACGTTAGTTTACTCATTTGTATTGAGATTGTAGTCTGTAGTTATTGCTTGGCAATAGTTTCTGTGAACATTATCAAATAAGAAAATTGTTATACAATTAACTGGTAAGAACAGAAATATGATGACTATCATTTTTTGTTTTTGAAGATGCAGCTTCTGAGGCTTACACCCTCATCTTTACTTTACAATCTACTAAGTTACATAGTTAGTCAGGTTGAAAAAAGACACATGTCCATCGAGTTCAACCTAGAGAGATATGAAAGAAAAAAATAATCACTGACCGAGAACAAGCATGCAGGTAGTTAAGTCTCAAAAGTCCAAAATCTTTCACCCCATGCTTGTTCCAGGTCAGCTCTGCAGCCTCCACATTGAAAGTCATCAATGACGGCTCATATATTTCTATTCAAAATAATGAGATATGAAACTTATCCCCAAGCTTAGTATTTCCCTCTCTAAAGGGGGAGACCTATTGAGGACAACCTGCATACAGTATGTGCCTCCATTCAAATACAAACAAAAGTCCATCTTTAATGCTTAAAGCAATGAACTGATATTACAATTGGTGAAAAAGGGTTGGGTCTCATTTTTCAAATGGCCAGACCTGAGTGTGTCCCTTTTTCCAGCTGCCATTTACATATGCATGGATTTAAGCTCCAGCATAGATGACTAGGTTTAAACTGGTAACAATGACTTTTCACACAATACCAAAGCTGCTCTACCTCTCCTATGCTTTGCAAGATATACAGGGGTCACACAGGGACTCGTGTACACACACACACAAACACGCAAAAGTTGAACTTGATGGACCTGTGTCTTTATTCAACCTCAAATACTATGTAACTAAGATATACTGTCAAGTAAAATCATGTAAAGGATTGGGGAGGCACAGATGTCTAGTTTGCTATTGCAAGCAAGGGAGACAAGTTTATTATTTTGATTCTCTTTGAAGAAAAAAAGGACAAGGACAAAGGACAAAAAAAGTGTTGACTTGCTTTATTTTTCATTATATCTCTAATCTAAGACAAGGGTCAGAAATTCCAACTTTACTAATTGTAAAATTGTTCAGAGTCAGTGGCTTGGTAAGTAATGAAAACAGGCAAGAACAGCTCTGGAGGTCACATCTGCAAAAGCAAGTCAGTGATGGTAGCCCGCCTCTTATCTAACCTGACAGACTCCCTTTAAAATTACCACCACCTTCAAATGCCAACAAGACAACACCTACCAAAGGCATCTTTTTATGCCTTGCCAAACATTTGACTTCCCTACTAGCTTTGAGTCAATTGAATGTGAATAAATGATAGTCCGGAGCCTAATATAAAAAAGTATCAGCCTTGAGAAAGGAACAGAATAATTCTTTCAGGACTGTCAGTCGTTCTTTGTGGCAAAGCGCCAAGCAGAGTGAATTATAGATATTAAAAGCCTGCATTTACTAATGTCATAGAAAGATGCTGTGGAATTTTAAAAAGCTCTTTGTAAACATTAAATTATTAGCGGAATAGGTGCAGCCGAGCCGCGAGTTGCTTCTGTAATTGACTGTTAAAATGGAATGCTGAGCGCTCGGGTTTATTTGAATGCGCCACAGAAGACCACACATTCCTCATAGTTATGTTTTATCAATTTTCTCAAATGGCTACGTTGCTGCTCCCCGAAGACCTAATGTTGTTGAGTTTCATTATACTAAATTGTGAAAATCCTGACACATGCATAAAAGGTTGACAAACATGCTGCATCAAAGAAGGGCTGTCGCTAAAGCAGTATTTCAGATCGCCTAGCCTGGGCCTTTCTATATACTCCATGTGTTGCTTTGCAGCAGGTAATATTATGCTATATGGAAGATAAAAGAGGTAGACGTTGAAACTGGTATTTTGCTAACATAATAGTCTGGGGCTATTACAGAGCCACGGCATTAAAGTGCAAATTGCAGGCAACATTTGGAATCATTTAGTGAATTACTAAGGTTATCTAGTAAACACTGCAACTAAGCTAAATTCAGAAAGTTTACCTTGGTCTGGTTTCTGTGTGAATGAAAGGGTGAAATGGTGGCTCTGGATCCTGAAATGTGATGGACTCCCCCAGGTTTGAATAATGGTGGGTGTGTAGAGATATGTTAAGGTCCATCTTTGGCCAAATCTTTACTGCCCTCCTTGCCATTCAGTGTTTTTTTTCGTGTTTACATACCTTGCAAAGTAATGTTTACCTTACTGCTCCTCACCAGCACTGTTTCAGGTGCTGACATTACCACTGCAGACCCCTCTTCTGGGTCCTAAGAGGACCTCATCACTGCACAGCCAATAGGTAGTGCCAGTAGGTTCAGTAACTGCTACCTTAACAGCTATTCTTCTGAAAATTCACCTTTTCCTGGATGTGGAGAGAATGTGAGTGCCATGGCATGCCAGGATCTGGATGCCAAAATAATATTTTTGTGGTTTTTGAAATGTCAGGGAACATTTTGTAGGTGGTGGGGAGTATGTCTCAGGGAATGCCATTGTGAGAAGGTACAGATCTATTGTACTCTATACTGACATAGAACACCTCCCAGCATGAAATATCCATTGGATATGAGCAGAATGCAGCTTTGTTATACTCCTGTATAGGTAATGAGCAAAATAAATCTTCCATTAATGATTTTCCCATCCTAACACAGATCAGGTTATCACAACCTTTCCATGCCATACCTAGGTAATTATGTGTAGCCACTCTGCCTCAAGGAGATTCCTTAAATTTAGTTCTACTAGACTGTACTCAGTCTCACCAATTTAATAGTCTGTGTTTACTTCGGCTTTCCCTAAGTATTTTGTTACTGTTTGCATCTGCCTGCTACTGGGGGTAACTGTGTCTCTCCAGCTAATCACTAGGAGGGTCATGGCCACTGGCCAGTGGTGCATGCTAGGGGAGGACATAAATATCCGGGTCTGGACATGTGAGAGTCTCTTCCCCCCTCCAAGGTCTGCTGCCTGGGGAAGGGTGCATTATGTATGAGCTGTCTAAACAGGACTGTAGACTGCAGCACATTAGGTATGGACCCAGTTGGGGTCTGGCCCAGGATTTCTGGGCTGGAGAACCAGGGAGGAACTTCGTCTGCTGGAGGTGCCTGAGAAGCCAGGATGGGCTTAGACCTCAGAGAGAAGTCTGCGGTCTCACCTATGGAATTCTATGCTAGATCTGCTAAACCTTTTATAGGGCAACAAAACACAGCAAGCCCTATACAAACTGAATAATCCACTCAAATGCGCTATAAAGTGCTGTTGCTCAGTAATATTAACGATATCAAAGTTTCTCACTCTGAGTTTGTAAAACTACAAGGCTCAGCCTTTGTTCCCAACACATAAAGTGCAATAATATGAAGTGCTAGTGTGCTTTTTTTTCTTCACTTGTTGACATGTGCTCCCCCAAAACAAATCACCATCTATGTGTACAGGTATCTCCAAATTAAACAGCTACTTACCAATTAATTTACCTCCCCACTTCAGAAAGGTAAATGCTCACTCCTTCCCCTCATCACCAGCGTGAAAAATTCGTCATTCCCTCCATGCCCAACTCTCCATTTTAGAGAGATTGTGATTATCAATATCTTTCTTTTTATAGTTTGCACCCCCTATCCCACGTGGTGAAAAGATGCAGAATAAAAGGTTAACAGTGTAATTCCATATATTTAAAATACATAAATGATAAAACAATCACATTCACATGGGCCAAGTTCTTGACTGCACTATGAGATATCACTCTATTAACTCCAACCTTGATAAATAAACCTCCACCTGATGTATTTCGTCAAAAATATTGACTTTTTCAGAGAGGTCTATCCATCTGTACTTGCTTATTTCCTTTCTCATGTAGCCACATCACATTTAGCATACTTGAATCCACCTATTTGCAATTAGAATTTGAAGCTGATTTTGCCTATGCTCATTTCACAAAACAACCACGATACACCAAACTCATTCCATCTAAATACTGTAAACTCTCTGTTATCCGGTATTCAACCAGAACTCTCATCTAACCAGAAATCCCCTCTATACTCACTGTCCTGCAGCATATATTATCCTGGAAACGCATATTTGTCTTAATTTGTTTTAAGTTTGTCTATCTTAATTTTCTTTTGATCACTGCATTTCGATATTAATATAATAGTCAATACAGAGTTTATGTTATGGTATAGTATGGGGTATGGCATTAGTTAGACCTATTTTTAATAACAAACAGAAACTACATTTATCCAGAAACTACCAATCCCCGTGGATGACGGATAAAGGAGAATTTTACTGTAGCTGAATGATGTAGTATGATGTACTGTTTACATCATACTTTATCTTTTGTTTCCATACTAACAGCACCAGCGTACCAGGTTCAAATCACAAACAGGACACTATCTGCACAAAACCCTCCATCAACACAAAAAAAACATTTATCTGTAAAATAGGCAAAAACATCCGCATAATTAATGCAATCATATAAAATAAAATAAATAAAATTACCGGTCACTATTTAAACGTTTGTGGTCTTGTTCTACATTCATCTCTTTTGCTTTTAATGCATCTAATTTCATATATCTAGTATGTGTCTCTTTAAGAAACATTCCTTTTTAGGTTACTTCTCCTCCAGCACTTTTCTACCTTACCAATGGCCTAAAATTCCAACCCTGATGGATCCCTATTGTAATACATTCTAAGTCTTCAAATCAATCAGACATTCTGAGAACTCAAGCTCCTGGCTGTAGAGCAGTTAAAGTAGTAGTAAATCCTTAAAGCAAACACCATATTTTAGACGAGGCCCTAGCTTTACACCTTTACACTCCTTCAGAAATTATTCCTTGCTGTCCCTTACCCAAGTATATTTCCACTGCCCCTGGGAAAATCTCCTTCAGCAGGGCATTGGGAGCCTAGACTTAAATGCTGGTCTTACCTGCTAAGCACATGCTTGTCCTCCCAAGGCAGTGGGCCAAGGAGGAGAAGACACCTATCGCACGCCCTTCCCCAGACAGGAGACCTGGGGGTGAAGAGCTTCCAGCAGGCTGTCCCACATATTAATACCCTTTTCCAGCATGCACCACTGGCAGTAAACCTCCTAGTAGTTGGCTAAGGAGACCCAAATATTCATAACATAACTTTATCTTCTTTCTCTATTGCCAAGAACCACACCAGCACCAAAGCAGACAATGACACTGAGCTAAGGGAGACCTGTAGAAAGTGGAACTATATATAATACACACACAGGCACACTGATCAGCCACCATTAGGACCAGCCACCTAATATTGAGTAGGTCCCCCTTTTTACTGCCAAAACAGCCATGACCCATCGAGGCACGGAATCCACCAGACCTCTGAAGGTATGCTGTGGTATCCTGGCACCAGCAGAGGCTTTTAAGTAAGTTGCCAGGTGGGGCCTCCATGGATCCAAGCTACGGGTCACATTGCTGCTACTGGCCTAAATGGAAATCAAGTAAAACCTTGAAGCTGGTAAGACAATGCTGATCATTAGTATACTCTAAGCTCTTGAAAGACAAGAACTGCAGATGCAAGGGTCGATAGGTAAACAGGACAATAATTAAGTCATTAGAAACATGACTGTAGTCCTAAAGATCTAATGCAAACTACAAGGCAATATCCCACTTAACAAGGAGCTGGCCTGCATCCCAGTGAATAAAGAGCATCAGGTCCATTCCACATAGGAAATTTTGCTTGCATATTATGCTGTAAATATTGCCTGCACTTACATCAGCTATACAGTACCCAATGCTTCCCTATTCTATAACTTATTGGATTGCAATGTACTCTGTCTTGGCTGCTGTGCCTTCAAAGTCTAAGAAGAGATCCAGCCTAATGGAAAAATGTAATGGCTACTGAAATCTCCAAACACAACAAATTTACAGTTTTAAGCGTATGCAAACCCAAAAATGTAATGTATTGCTGCTTACCGATCCTTTGATGTAGTGACTACATTTGTTTTCTTTTGGTAGGCTTTTTTCCTTTATTTTCACCTGCTGATCTGGCCAGTAAGTCTGTTATTTCCAAACTTCCTTTAACAGACCGAGATGTGCAGGAAAAGTGACAGAGGGTTGATATGTTATTTCTGTCATTCGGATGCATTTACAGAAATTCGTACAAACGTCAATTCGGAATATAACGAATCGCACATGTCTAGCAACCCCCCTTGGAACCTTTCCCACTTTAACACATCCTACAATATTTTTTTGGACTCCTACCTGCTGAAGCAAGATATATTCCCCTAATTTTCCCATTAAAGTTCCTCACCCCTGCTTTTTCTTTGGTGTGGGGGTCCACTAATGGAGCACTACAGATGTGCCTGAGACCACTGGTCTCCTACTGTCCCCTCATGGTTACGTCATGGTTTTGGATCCTGAGAGGACCCTGCTGCCGGACAGCCAATAGGAAGTGTTTGTGTCATGTAGGCAGTGACACTAACACCCAAAGAAGGACCATGACCATGGCTATAGGTAAGTAAAGTGCACATTTAGATAAAGAGTGTTTTTTTTTTCCTCCAGCTATAAGTATCTTCATGATACTGTTAAAGTGTATGTAAACCCTAACAATGAACTTCTGTTACATGTTAATGTCTGCTCTTTTTTTTTTTTCCATATAATTTTTATTAAATTATAAATATACAAGGGAATTTTATACTGAGTTCTCAACAATTAGTACCATTCCATTAAAATCCATTATTAGCACTTGACAAGTTTACATAGTTATGTAAGCAAAAAGGCAGTTCCAGATGGCAGCAATTATCCAAGCATTACAATGTACTGAATTGTTACAGACAATATAGAATATAGTCATGTGCATCGTAATAATCTTTGTAGCTTTCACTCTTATCAACCTACTAATGTTTAGGCCAAGTAAACCGTATAGTCGCAACAAGCGTATTGAAGATTCTAAATGTAAACTTCGAGGGGGAGGCCCATTCTATGAGTATCGGGCTCTCAATCGATAAAAGATTCTTGGCACTCTAGTGTTTGTGGGGAGAACAGGCTAAACGCCTGGTATTTACCGAAAGGTCAAAAATCTATCCGGTATCTAAGTGCTTCAAACAGCGGCACCATATAAAACTAGTAGACATACAATGGACAAGACAATCGAGGGGGAGGGAGGGGCTGACATAGGGAATTAAAGGAAGGGACTGGCATTAGAAAGAATAAGAGAAGGAGGGAGGAAGAGGGCTAGGAGAATGTAGTGGGAAGTGGATGAGAAGGAGCGGCATTTTGTCTGCACGTTACCTTAAGGGTTTTACGAACAACAAGCGGGCCAGGAAAGGTGAGCTATAGCATACATAGTCTTCGCTCATCACCTGAGGCAAAGTATTTGTCGATCCAAGGAGACCATGTCTTTTCAAATTTAGTCATATGATCGTTGAGCTGCGCTGTTCTCTTCTCTTGTGTCATTATCCAGCTGACATGGTTGATCACACTAGGGATGCTAAGGGTTTTTGTCAACCAGTTTTTAGCTATTTCTCTCTTCGCTGATGTACAGACATGCATTGTGAGAAGAACGTGTTTGCGGGGGAGGTCTTCCGGTTTGCAGTTAAGTAACGCTAGGAAGGGTTCTTTAGATAGTGGGTTTGCGAATAGTGAATTGAGGAGGTTAAAGACTTCGTCCCAAAAGGTAGAGACCCATGGGCAGTCCCACCATATGTGGAAAAAGGAACCTGGTTCTGGGCAGCCTCTAAAGCAGTTAGGAGAGCAATTAGGTTTATAAATAGCCACTCTGGCCGGCACCAGGTACCAGCGTAAGAGGACCTTATAGTTTATTTCCAACATGCTTGCACAGCGCGAGCTCGACTTAGTGTTTGCCCAAATTTGTTCCCATGTATCATCATCTACTGGGAAGTCTATGTCACGTTCCCATTGGTGTACATACGAAGGGG
>NW_017307943.1:236566-264555 GCF_000935625.1 Nanorana parkeri | reverse complement strand
CGCAGGCGGCGAATCCATAAGGCCCATGGCGGCTAATTTTGCTTGGGTTTCCTCTAGGGTGACACAGGCATGCTGTCTACCACCATGTGAGAACAGCAACCGAAAAGGGAATCCCCATTTGTATTGGATGTGGTGCTTAGTGAGCACCTCAAGACAAGGTCTCAGTGATCGCCGTTTTGCAATGGTCGTGGGGGCCAGATCGGTAAATAGTTGGAACTCATGGCCCGGAAGGACAGTGGGCCTAGTGCTGCTTTGGTTCTGGCCGCCGCCACTAGAGCCTCTTTCGTGCGATAAAAGTGGAGCTTTACCAGAATGTCTCTCGGAGGTCCATCTTGGCGCCTGCGGGTCAGTGCACGGTGGGTTCTTTCGATCTCCAAGCGCTCGAGGGGGATGTCTGGGGCCAGCTCCTGGAAAAGCGCTGTTGTGGTGGAGTACAAGTCCTCAATATGTTCCGGGAGCCCCCTGATGCGTATATTGGATCGGCGGGACCTATTCTCCAGGTCTTCCAATTTAGATAGTAGTTGGGAGTTTTCCTCACGGAGGGAGCCGATTTCCCCTGTGGCCACGGAGAGATCAGTGGCAATGTTGTCACACCTGTCTTCCAGGGCAGCTGTGCGATGCCCAATTTCCCTAATTTCTTTCAGCAGTTTGTCTGTGATCTGCTTTGAGGTGGACTGAAGAGCCTTTTGCAGCATAGCATCAAAGCGCTGCAGGAGGGCCGTCTGTGACCTCTGTCTAGGGCGATCTGTGTCCTGACTGTCACGGTCCCCCTCCTCCATATCACTGCTGGATGCCGAGGTCTGGCGGTTCTGTGGAACACTGGCGCGGGCCGCCGGCGCCATCTTGGAGGAGGCCCTAGCCATCACCTCAGTGATGGGCGGTTGTTTCCCCTTTTGGGGATTGCGGGTGCCCGAAGAGGACATGACCTGATGCCTCAATGTGTCCGGTAACAGGTACGGAAGCTTAGAGGGTTGGGGAGCGGGAGGCTCCGTGCTATTCTGTTGGTTGCCTGGGCGAGCTGCGGAGCCGTCTCAGAAGGCGACCTCCATCGGCGGCTTCGCGCATGCGCTCCGTCTGCTCTTTTAATATACCATTGAAAGTGTTTTCTTCTGTCCGATAAGTGCTAAAAAATATTTGTGTATCCTGCAGAGAATACGGAGGATGAGATATGGGGGGATCCCGGTCCTTCATGACACCATTCCTTCAGCCTTCGAAATAGGAGGTAAGCTTCCATACATATTACACATCCATTCTGTCTTACTGTTTTTTTTTTTTTTCATTTAGAGTAATGCCTAGCTCTTATTTTAGCCCTTGTTTGATCTTTGAAGATATCATTGGTTTAAAGATGGCAGATTTAAAGCATATCTAAACCTCAACATTAAACTTTTCATATAAAAAGCATAAGTTGGCACAAAGCTATATCAAGAAGATTAGGTGATATGTAGATCTGTAAAATGTTCAACTGTCATTTGAAATTAGATGTAATACCAAGGAGGAGGACCTTAGGCAAGGCAGTCATTGTCCTTTCTGATTTAAGGAATGACATGGGTAGTAAGATGTTGCTGCTTCCTTGAGTTTTTTACCTTTTTAAAACTAAAGCCAACCCCTTTGGCTTTACTTCTGTTTTGCGTCAACGGAGTAGATATACTGTGACCCAAAGCCAGCAGACAATGAGGAAGGATTGTCAGGATCCACTCAGCTGCCTGATTTGACAACTGCCTGTCTCTCTAGAGCCAGAGCCAGCGGTACCCACCTCTCACTTGTCTGTTCCTCCAATGAGCACTGGAGGAGCAGAGAGGGGAGGGTAAAATCCTGTGGGGAGTGGTGAATGACAGTTAGTACACTACTCCAGGAGAAGAAACTATGAGGTGGGTGATTTAGCGGTTACATGATCGCTCAGCTCTCGGTCTTAGAGCCCATGTGTAAGAGTGGCAGTGTCAAACACTGGTTATGAGCTGTGGGGAGTAAATTTTACTTTCCCTGCACTTCTTTAAGGAATGCATTATCTTTCTGAACTATCCATCAATAATATATTATGTTCTATTATACTTGTCTTTAGGTACGAGTAGCAGTTTTAACCTCTTGCCGTCCGCCCGTAGTAAAAAAACGGACGGACGGCACTGCTGCATTGGCGGGTTGCCGTGGCCAGACGGCTAAATGTAATTCAAAGTACCGCAGCGCTGAATACTGAAAAATGGCCTGGATGGGAAGGGGGTTTAACACCGCGGATGTCAACTGGTTAAAGAGTCACCTCTTTGGCCACAAATTATAATGTTGTACTGTGAATACAGTTGGTAATATTAGAAAGGGCTAGAGTGGCGCCTGATGCCTAATAGTTGACTAAAGTTTGCTGTGAGAGAAGATGCCTTTGCTAGTAGGGATGTAGCAAATAATAGGACTAATAAGGATAAATAAGACTGGTGCCAAATAAAAGGTTTGTTAAAAGAAGCCCTAAAAAGGACACACTGGGGTTGATTTACTAGGAAAATAGGCTGTTCACGCTTCAACTGGATTTTTCCTCAGCTTAATGAATAAGGTGAAGTTCGTCTTGCCTCTATCAGCAAATCAAGTGCAAGCAAAAATTCTGTTTTTTTAATTTTTCCTTGCACGTGATTAGGTATTCTTTGTAAGATGATTTTTCCCCACACTCACTAAGCTAAGAGACAATGTCCTTGCAAAGTGAACAACCTATTTGACTTTCGTAAATCAATCCCAATCGGTCTGTCCAAGGCCGGTACATCTGAAAAGAGCCATTTTTGTTAAAGTATATTACAAAAATATATAGCCTGCAGTTAACCGATTTGATGAATAGCATTTCAAAAGGGACAGGATCTTTAAGTTCTGACTATTCTTGTGTAGTGGAGATAAATTTTGTTCTTGTCCTTGTAGACTGCCTAAAAAAAACCGCCACTATGACAGCTTACCATTACTGAACAAGTCTTGTTGGCAGCAGCATGGTCTCTAAAGCTGAACTCTAGGGAGATATCAAATACACCAATCAATGCAGTTATAAAATAACTTCGGGATACGCAATATCCTATATTTGTGTCTGTTTGTGTCTGTTGTCTCTGTCCCGTTGGGGGGAATTGCCCTCTCTGTTTGTTCCGGTGACCACTATCCCTAAGAATGAAAGAAAATCCCACATTTTGGGTTGTCTTTAGAACAGGAATAAATGGGAAATCTTCCACTGGGGGCACTAGTTCTAGTGATCCTGCTGATCACCGGTGATTTTCTCTAACTTACTGTTGGGGCTATTGAACAGGAAGTGAAGGGAAATCTCCCCAATGGGACAAAGATGGCAAAAAACACTGACAGGGGTTATAACCCTTTCTTACTCAATCCAAAATTAGAAGAGCAAACCAGCAGCGTCCCGAGGCCGGGTGTCACCCGGAGCGGGGACCGGGTGACACTTTGCAGTGATATCATCACACGCAGTCATTTAATTGACGCCTCCCGACGGCCATCTTGCTGATGGACGCCAGCAGAGAGAGGAGGGGACGTTCACCCGATGGGCTGAGGTATGCCCCCGGGTCCCCTCCTCTCCTGACACTGTTGGGCTCTCTGTCCATGACCGGGTGCCCAACTTTTTAGAGTGGGTAAAACCAAAATGACCGTCATTTTTGTTTCACCCCTCCAATGGTGTCACCCGGGTGCAGGCCACACACCCCTTGTGACGCCACTGGAGGGAGCAGCAATGACCAGTCTTTATTACAGGAAGCTCCTGTACAGAGACAAAGCTTAAGATGGGATTACTGCACATATCTGGAACCCCCCAAAGCACACAAGATGCCAGTAAGAATACACATGACTTTTGTATTTAGACAATATTTGCTTATCCCATAGTTAAGCTTTAAACTATGTTGACTCATAAGTTGTAGATTCTATATTATCATATGAATCAACTGTCAACTATAATCTGTTATTAGTCCATATACAGCTATATAAAAGTGTACTATGTGCCAGACATTATCACCATTATAATATGATTACCATCTTTGAAAGAGACAGCTTTATCTTGGATATCTCATTAGATATCTGCGATATGCTCCATTTATAGCTACTTATGGATCATGGAGATACATTTCGATGCTTGATATGACCAGTACAGGATTAACTCACTAGATGCCATCATACTTACTTTCTTATATCATTGGGAACTATTAAACCTCTTTGAAACTCTACAAAGAAGAATTCTAAATGATAGATAACTATTGCTGGTAGTTTTAGGAAATCTATATAACAATATTCTGACTCCGATTATTGTGATAGCGAAATATATCCCTTGCTGAGACCTCTATGCCTGGCCTGTATAAGCAGATATACTCACTGCGGACAATCCTTGTCAGATAGCTGAACTCGTCAATACCGATTCATTCAAAAGAGGTGTTTATTCTTTAACATCAGGGGTTACAGCAGATGATAGGAACAGCAGTTGAACGGTTATAGTATTGTGCGGTCAGAAAATGATGCCTTTCCTACGTACTGTGCAGATTACATGTGTGTCCTTGTTACATGTGGCTTCTAACTGTGGCCATGACACAGGAAGTACTGCACACAGGAAGAAGGAAGGGGCGTACACTAGGGGAAAATACGTCGTCACATGAGGAATAATTACAGAAAGCATGTTTGTTACAACAAAAGGCCACTAGATGGCAGCATAGGATAACACATGGATTTAGCTATGAGAAAATAGTTAGGCAAATCACACTATGTAAAACTTCTATCTATATTAACTTCTATAACATATTCTATGCCCCATTGGGGCGGCACAAACAATGATTGGAGATAATTTTGTTATAATATCTCATATGCAAACACAGGAGGTCAATTATGCAATATAATGGGGCTTCATATGTGACTTTCTTCTTTTTAAATAAGGTGGTCACTAGGGCTACTTGAATATTTTGTGTAACAGAAATCATATTTTGTTATATTTCTATAATTACTGTTGTGACGCATCTCTATCAATAGATCCTTAAAGGTTTCATTTATAAAAGTTCTGCCTGGCTACACTAGATTTCACTGATGAGTAGGGATGCACTGACACCAATACTGGTATTGGTGCCAATGCTAATCATTTGGGCGGGTAGTCCTACTCACCCAAATGCTCCGATACTTACCCTGATACTGGAATTTCTGGTCAGAAGGAGATTCCCTCTGACCGGCAGTGCAGCAGTGACCAGCAGACTGGCAGTGAGGGAGCATGGAGCCAGCTTCCCAGCTTCCTGATTGGCTAGGAAGCTGGCTTCATGTTGCCTATCGACAGTGCGAGGCAGCCTGGCTTCCTGACAACCAGGAAACCGGGCAGCAGGTCATGACCCACTGCCCGGCTTCGTGATTGGTCAGGAAGCCAGGCTGCTTTGCAGTGTTACGAGGGAGCGTGAAGCCGATGTGTTTTTGATAGAACACCGGCTTCCCAGGCAATCAGGAAGCGAGTCAAGGTCTGCCATCCTGCTTCCTGATTAGACAGGCCCAAGCTACCTTGGGATGCCGGTATTGGTATTCAGTATCAGCGAGTACCGGAAAAAATATCAGTGCTCATACTTGATGCTGAAAAACTCCACCACCTTCTGAAAAGCAATTTGCTGTTGATCATTTTTTGGAGGGCCATGGAATCTCAAGCCCATCAGAACGAGACCATAGTGATTAATTCATAAGTTCTGCCTGCCTATACTAGATGGCAATGACCATTTAGGTGCCATCTAGGGGTACTACCTACTTTCCTAAATGAACCCCCCAAGGCCTTGTTCAGAGATGCCCTTGAGACTTCACCACCCCTTGAAAAGTGATCCACGGTGGACTGCTTTTTAGAGGGCTGTGGAGCAGCAGCTGCCCAGCATTTAGGAGGCGATAATGCAGGTTTTTTTAAAATTCCTATGGGATATTCTATTGAAGTACCACGCCACAACCACATACCGGCACGTTGTGTACGCCGTCCTATTTATTTCAATTGTGACGATGGACAAGTGGCACTGCCTGTCAAATGCGACATTCCATATGTTTTTTGCCACCTGTCTGAACGAGGCCTAAGTGTGATTTCCAAATGAATGCAGTGTAAATGCCTAAATTTGGTCTGGTATCAGTCTCTTGCAGTCCCTGTACAGTAGGTCTCAGAATGGGAGAGGGAGAAGCAGTGCAAGGTCAGGCAAGTTATAAAAGGAGAGGGCAGAGTGACAAAAATGAGCTCATCAGTGTACTGTTTCTTCAAAGAATGGGGGTGGGAAAGAGACCTGAAAGTGTTACTGAACTGCAGCAGATAAAAATCAGGACTATGCTGTGTACCAGAACAGTGCAACTCTCAGGACTGGATAAAAAGAAATACAAATAATTTGGCAGTTAAAGTAGCTCCCATATACTGTATGTATTCTATTTGTGTATTAAGCTGTTTGCCCCAGCACCACTCTGAATAGGCTGCTCCCTCTAGTGGTAGCTGGCAGCAGATGGTTCATAGTAAGCAGGATGTGAGCACAGAGCCAGGAGGCTGCAGACCTAAAAAACAAGAAATTAACTACGCTTAATCTTAAGCTAACCCTTAACCCAGCCACCAAACTTTGCCCTAATCGTTTTCCTTACCTCTGGCCTGAAGCATAAACCTCATCCTAACTATAAGGCTATGTTCTCATGGACAAAAGATACACAGAGCATGTTATTTCGGCTGTGCTGCTTTACCTTCCCTCGTGGGCTCCATCCATTCTAATGTGGCTTTACAGCTGCATGCAAAGATTCAGATTGGTTCAATACAAATTCTACGCCAATGTGCGAAAGCTACTGGGTTGGTGTATCCCGGCTGAAACATTGGGTTACCATGAATGGAGAGTATAGGTAGCTGAGGGGAGACCCAGTTTAAGTGATGGTGCAATCCTTCCCAGACTTTTAGGGTGTGTGTAAGAATTGGGTTCTTAGATGCTCTGCCAAATTTGGGGGGGAGCCAGGGAAGATTGAGGAGAGAAATTGGGGAACAAGTATAGGCCTCTAATGAGACCCACAGTGGCATTTCGCCCTTCCCATTCATCTCCTCCACTGTGAGAAAAGTGTAAGGTTTGCCGTCGTAGAAGAATTGTAGCTTAAAGGGAAAGCCCCAGCGGTATCGAATTTTCTTGGCCTGCAGGACTTGCAGCAGAGGTTTAAAGTCCCGTCGACGTGCAATAGTGGCTGGTGAAAGGTCTGTATAGACTTGGTATGAGTAACCTTGGAAATTCAGGGCCCCAGCTTCCCTAGCCGCTCGAAGCAGGTGTTCTTTGGTGCGGTAGAAGTGGAGACGCACGATGATGTCCCTGGGTGGACCGTCAGGCGTGCGTCTCGTTAAGGCCCTGTGAATCCTGTCAAATTCCATCCTGTCTATAGGAATATCGGGCGCTGGTTCCTGAAATAGTGCAGTTATAGTGGATTGGAAATCTGTCACCGCCTCTGGGACCCCTCTGATGCGCAGATTCAAGCTTAGCCTAAACTTCAAAAATAGCCACAACTGTATCACTGAAGACAATATTATCATTGACAATAATAATGCCATACATTTCTCCAATACTATCACAGATATTATTTTACTGCTGAAACTCACATGAAAGCCAAACTTTCAGTACACATCCTACTAATACATTCCAAGTGTATCAAAGCAAAAGGTGTGCAGAGTCTTACAGGTCATTTTCATTCAAAAGCTAGCCAGATGTTGAGATAGAAAGACCCTGCAAGCCAACATTTACTTAAAGGCATAGTTTAGCCATCGCTGGTGCAATGCTCTGGCTCCTGCAGACTCTTCCTCCCAGCCCCTGTCCATGGTACTGACTTTGAGGTATGGAATGGGAGCCTCGCAGTGGCAGACGGTGCTTGGGGTCCTGTGAATAGATCTGTAAATGGAAGACGCGGCCGTGCAGATGGAGCCAAATTTTAAAAATGACAGGAGCCTGGGGTAGAAGTACCCCACCGAAAGTGTGTGTGTGTGGGGGGGGGGGATCAGACTAAGGGTGGGGGCCTTGGAGATACAACCGTCTTACCACCTGAATATGTACTGTATATAACATGGTCTAAAGAGTGGAGCAATTCTGTAAAGCAAAGTAATATGTATGTCTCAAGCATATTCACATATTAAATATTTAGCAGTTCATATAGGAAGGAACTGGCCACATAAAAAAATATTTCTGATGCACATGGCCGAGTCAGCATGGAAATAAAGCATTGCTGCTTTAATATCACATATGTTTTTTAACACAGCTACGCCTTTCATTGTTGACAGCGATTACATTGCGGCCTGAAGGTTCAGCTCTACAGCGATGCATCGCTTTTAAAAGCCAAGTTAACTGTGTCATTCTTGCGTGCAGCATTCTGCAAAGGCGTTCTTTGCATATAATGGCCGTGATTCACATACTGTAGAAATGCTATATATAAAGAGTGCATAACGGAGCTACAATGCAGCAACTACATTTACATATAAATGGTCTCTGATTGCGGCGCCATTCCATCCCACTCTTTAACTTGTTGCTCCCTCATGTGGCACTTACTGGAAATGCGCTTTTATGGGACCAGCACTGTGCTCTGTGCCAGCATGAGTGACTTCTGCTTCGCTTTCTGCAGATCAGGCTGCTTGTTTGTGAGGTACAACAAAAGATTTGGGTCACTTCCAGGAAAACATCCTCAAAAGACCCCAAAATAGGTAGTAATTGTAGTAATTGGCTTAGTTTGAATGGAAATATAATGAGACGCAGCAATAATTGATTCATAAGCACGTTATACTGAGAAAATGGTAGTCTTGACACTAGAAAACAATGCAAGAGTCATCCTGCATGTAAGGGCTCTGACACCCACACAATGGGCTTCATTTATCAAGCAGTCTGTTTTTAGTAAACCACATTGAAAGGTGCCGTGAACTGTACGCATTAAAAGGAAATCTGGTTGTTGTGGGTTTTTGTACTTTGCTCTTCGGGTTTGGTTTTTGGCTCTTACTTTTTTTTTTTTAATAAGCCAGAGAGGAAATTCAGAATAAAGAATTAATCTTGCTGACCAAAGCAGCCAATCAGTTTTTTTTTCCCTTCACTCCCCCATAGCGTATTTGAAGAAATAATCTGGTTGATGTTAGCCAGGATCATCCCTATAATAAGGAAGCCTGAGACAGTTGCCTTAGGACACCAAGGGGGTGGCCACAGCAACCTGTGATGCTCTCTGTGGTGCTGCCCTGCTCATTGACGTCACCAGTTGCCGGGAGCTGGGTGGGGATGCTCTGGCTTGTGTCCCGCCTAGCTCCTGGCAACCAGGGATGTCAGTGAGCTGGGTGGGATGCCAGAGAGCACCTTTGACAGCATGGTCTGGCATCCGCCACTGCCCCTTGCCTTCGCCGAACAAAACAGTCATGCATACTTCTTCCCCCACCACTACTGACCATTCCCTGAAAGCACAGCCGCTCCCACCCCCCTCCCCCTCGGGAAGCGATTAACCCAGCAATAGCCCTGATGATGTCAATGAAAGCTGTCCATCGCCATGCTAAAAAGTCCTTTCTACTAAATTCAGTAATGATTCACAAAGTGTTAAAGTGGTAGCACACTGCTGACATGATGTCAGTTTTGGCCTTATGTGCACAGCAGGTTTTCCTGCTGCAGTTTGTCTCCCTCTATGCAGCAACCAGCCATGCTAGCATAGCTAATGACAGCTTTAAGAGGACGTCCCCCAATCAATGGTCAACCATGATTCATCACCACTGGTCCATCCTCTTCTGCAAACCACATAGTCATTTTATGAATAAAACTAGGGTTACACAGATACCAAGTACAGTACTCGGTACAAGTGCGAGTACATGTACCGATACTTTTGAGCTCCAAAACTAGACTAGAGAAAAATTCCGAAGTTAGGAGTCAACTGTCATTTGTAAGGAGCACACGGAGCTCCCGGGATTTGTACATCTCTGTATTAATGTACAGTTTTGTTTTTATAACTATAAATAAAAGGGATGCACAGATACCAGTTTTGCGAGTATGAGTACTGGTACTTGCCGAGTACTTACAAGTACGAGTACTGATACATTTTTGTTTATTGTCATGTGACAGTTTTTCTAAAACAATATAGACTAATGATTTCAGGACAGTGGTGGAGCGCCAGAGCCAGGCCCCAGCTGCAACCTCTGCAACCCTGGTAGCTCTCATGAAAATGCCAAGTATCTGCACTGGTACTCGAAAAGTATCTGTGCATCCCTAAATAAAACGTCATCAGTGGCAGGCTTCTTCTTTCTAGTTCCCTCTGCCATCCCACCGATGATGTCTGCACCAGATCTTGTGCATCTGGCAAAAAAGGGGGCAATTCCAAGATCATCTCCTAAGATTTTGTGAAATCGAAAGATTTTGGGAAAAAGGCCTTTTTGTTTGAGGTTTGACTACGTAAACATCCTGGAAGGCACTGGTGACAGTGGGCAGCTGAGGCCATGGCTATGTCACTAGTGCCTCAGAAAACCTGGAAGTTGAAGAAAAGTTAATTTTTAGCAAAATAATGTAATGGGCCTTTTTGATGCAAATTTGTTTTCTATTAAGCATGCAGAGCTGCAAGCAGATTTTTTTTTTCTTCGGGGGGATGTTCCAGTTTAAAGTACTTACATATTAACTTTAACAAACTTCAGCACCAATCCCCTCAGGCACTTTTGTGATAGGCTCCATCGTATAAGCTCTTATATTGCTTCTGCTAATACAGTATGCCCAAGCTCCCTACGAAAGCTCTTACTGTTTTGGAAGAACCCATCACTCATCCAGATCTAGAATTGGCTGTCAAACGGTCTAGCAGTGGGAAAGCTCCTGGTCCGGACAGTTGTACACTCCCATGTTTGCTCATGTTCTCAATCCCCATCTCCTTTCAGCTTTCAACTCCCTGCATTCGGGAGGCCACTTTCCAACAGATTGCCTTTCCACGTACATAATGGTTATTCCAATACCTAGGAAGGACCCCAAATTGTGCCCCAGCTATAGCCCAATCTCCCTCTTCAACATTGACACAAAACTATTTGCAAATAGTTTGTCATTATGTCTCCTACCCCCCAGCCTTGATCCATCCTGACCAGGTTGGTTTTTGTCCCGACGAGAGAAGGACGGGACAATACCATAAGAGCACTGAACCTTTTTCACTCTGCCCTGTTGAGAACTTCCACATGTTTTGTTTTGTCAACAGATGCTGAGGCTTTCGACAGGGTAGATTGGATCTTCCTTTGTCTTACCCTTGAGCACATTGGTCTCGGTCCCCATATGCTCGGGTAAACGGCATACTATCTTCTCCATTCCACATTAGGAATGGCACTAGGCAGGGTTGCCGTGTCCCCCATTCTCTTTGTTCTCTCGCTTGAACCCTTGCTATGCGACATTCGGGCTAACCCTAACATCCAGGGCCTGTCTGTGTGTACCCACCACCACAAAGTCATTGCATATGCAGATGACTTGTTATTCTTTCTTACCTTCCCTGACATTTCAGTCCCTAACTTATTGGATGCCTTTAAAGTATTCGATGAGCTCTCTCATTTTTACATCAATTATCAGAAATCAAAGGCACTAAACCTTTCAGTACAGTATACCACTCTTCAATATCTTCATACTAATTTTCCTTTTCACTAGGCTCCGCCTGCTATTAAATACCTACGGGTTTTTCTTCCTCACAATTTGTCACTTCTTTATGCTCTGAACTTCACCCCCCTTTTACAGAACATGAAAAATTATCTCCAGAGGTGGTCACGCCTGGCATTTTCTTGGACTGATAAATGTAATATCATTAAGCAGAATGTTCTTCCCTGTTATCTTTACCCTCTCAACACTTCCTATCTTCATCCCGAGGAGCTTTTTCTCTGCGGTGCAATCTCTGATCTCCAGGTTCATATGATCCAGTAAACCCCCTTGCATTCGACATTCCATTCTGCGGTGGCCTAAAGGGTACGGAGGCTTGGCCCTCCCAGATGTTTACCTGTACTACCTTGCAGCCCACTCTACCCATATCATTGACTGATGTAAGCACAACAAACAAATTTTGGATCCCCTTGGAGCAATCTTTCTCCCCGATTCCTTTGCGGACTTCCCAATGGTGCTCCGATCAGATTCCCCAAGTAGTTAAACTGCACCCTACCCTGGACCCGACTTGGAAGATCGCTAAATTGACCATTGAATACAAATGCTCCTCTCCCCGACCATTTCCGTTATGCCCTACAATTGGCACCCCTGAGTTTACTCCTGGCTTGGAAGATGTGTCTTTCCTTTGCCTGGGTCGCTTGGGGAAATTCAGAGTCACTTTCTACAGTGGACCTCTGTAGGGCTACATTGTCTGATATGTCTGCTGACCCTGACCTTGCCACCCTGGGCTTTTGGAAACATTGTCAACTTATTTCCTTTTTTCCTATCTGCTCTATCTGAATATGTTAGACCTGTCTCTCTATTCGAACAGGAATGCTCACAACCTGGTACCTCCACAAAGATTCTCTCTTTTTGCTACAAATTACTTTTACTCCCTGACACGGACATGCCACTCCCATTTTTGGATAAATGAGAAGGTGACCTGGATGTTCGCCTCTCTCCCTAGAAACGTTCTAAGTTGCTTAGGCTATCCCTTAGGTCATGTATCAGTAATAGATATCAGGAATCCGGATACAAAATCTTGACCAGGTGGTATAGGACTCCACATGCGCTTCATACCATTTTTTCCGACGTTCTGGACATGTGCTGTCGGTGCGGTTCTCCTCGTGCAGATATGTTGTATATTTTTTTGGACGTGTCCTTGCCTGCAGCATTTTTGGACCAAGGTGCACTTGCTCATGCAAAAATGTATGGATTATGTGGTCACCATGGAGCCGGCTTTCTTTTTGCTCCATCACAACAACTTTTTCTTTAAGTTATAAGCTCTCAATTCTGATCCAACTGGTCAACGCGACCTGAGCATGCATACCTGCTTTCTGGAGGCGACCATCACCACCCACAATCAAATCCTGGATACACAAAGGGAATGAAATTAGATGTATGGAGGACCTTACCAGTTTTCTTAAGGGCATGTCTGCTAAGTTTTCATCCACATGGTTTTATTAGGATGAGGTTGCTACCTCTCAGGAATATTGCAGGTTTCTGGAATCTTAGATGGCTGCACTCTCCTCCCAAACACTGCCCCTTCCCTCGAACCACCATTCCCCCCCACCCCCCCCCCCCATATTCATCCTCCTTCTCTCTTCTCCCATTTCCCCTTCCCCCTTCCTTTTTTTCTCTTCTTCCTCATTTTTCTCTCTATCTTTCTTTCCTCTCTGTACCTTCTTTTTTCTCTTCAACTATTTATATAGCAGGCAATTTGCTTGTTGCAATCTCAGATATAACACTATGCCTAAATTTTAAGTGAATTGGACAGTTTCATTCCAGGGTACACCCAATTTTGTTTCTTTTTATATGTTTGAGATGTATTGTCCTGTGATTCTGATGTCTTTACTACCTTGTGAGTAACTGACCTGGAATGAGCACGCAACTGGTAAAGCCTGAACAGTCCTATCTCCTGTCCTGTATACTCCAGATTGGTGACTCAACGGATGGTGAAGTCAGGGTCATAATAGCGCCTGAGCCCAGTTTTGCAACGTTGGCATGTGTTAGTAGAACTGTACATATCTTTGCAACTACTTATGCAGGGCTGGACAAATCCCAGAAGCCAGGTAGCCAATGCTCTTCAAAAATTACAGCTGAAGCCTAACTTTTATGGTTCTCTCCAGTTGATGTCAATGGAGCTGGCTCCTAGAAAAATCTTGCTGGCTCCTGGATTAGATAGACTGGCTCCTGAATTCTCTATTAATTTGTCCTCCCCTGATTTAGTGTATACAGGTAAAATATAGCTTGTTTTGCTCAGGACAAATTGGACCTTTATTTGGTGGTAAATGTTCATGGATAGCTCCTGATTATTTTAATTTTTTTATTAGCTGTATATTTCTTGCCTTCTCTATGATCCACCATGAAACAAAGCCCAAAAATAAATTCTCCTGCTGCTGCTGCTGCCAATTACAATTCCAGCCCTATAGGAGATCTCTATACCAATTCATATATTAGATTAATTTAGTCATAGTATCTCTAGAGTCCAATCAAATACTTATCCAATTCTAATCCTTGATGAATGGGGAGTGTTGTTGCCCCCGCACGCATATTAACGTATACAGGCGTCGGGTGCGCCTACGTATGGAAAGGACAATTACACTAAACGTTAGGTACCCGCACATGCGTCAGAGTGAAAGCAATAATTTTAGGGCCAATATTCACAAATACCTCTGAACTAATGACCTGTAGGGCTTTTAACCCTTTCGCTGCCATTGACGTATAGCGGTGCCAATGGGCCCCTTTAACCACTTCAAGGCCAGGTGTTTAGACCCCCTTCCTGGCCAGGCCATTTTTCAGTGTTCAGCACTGCAGTACTTTGACTGACGTTTATTCCGTCATGCAACGCTGTACTGAAATGAATTTTATACCATTTTTTAGGGACAGATAGAGCTTTCTTTTGGTGGTATTTAAACACCACTGGGGTTTTTATTTTTTATTATAATTAGGAAAAAATGTTAGGAAACATTTATTATTACCCAGTTTTTTGGTAAAATATAAAAGTCAGGGTCACTTCGGGGAAAATGAACACCAAACATGTCAAGCTTTAAAATTGCGTACACCCGTGAAATTGCAGAAAACTACCATACCCAAAATTGGCCATAGGCGACACTTTAAAAGCTTTTACCGCTCATCAGTTTAGTGTTATCAGTGATTGATGGCCCTAGACCTATTGCTCTCACTCCAACGTTCGCGGCGATATGTAACATGTGCGGCATAATGGGCGCAATCGTCTTTTTTGCACATATGCGCCCCCGACGCATGTTTGCATGCGTGTATGTATGGGTGGGGACTTTAAAAAAAATATTTTTTTTTCTTTTTTTATGTGTAACTTTAAATTTTTTTGGGGGGGGCTTAAATTTTTTCATCGCTGCCTGTTTTTAAATAACGGCCATTTCCCGCTCACGCGCGCCGGGCGGCCCGCTCGAGGGGGCGTGTCTGAGCGGACGTCTAAAGACGCCCGCTCAGATCTAGAGAGTTCCCGGCCGGCCGTTTTTCTACTACGGCCGGCCCGGAGGCACTTAAACAGGCTATAGCCACGGGACTCTCTAGTGCACTAAAGAGCTTATCCAAAGGAATGGGCTGCCCTAACACAACACATGTTAACGTGCAAAGTAAAACACATTGGCACTTTCACAATTCAGCTGCAGACTTGCAGCTAAGCTGTTACTTGTAGTTCTACAAGTATATACAGACCTCTTACCCCTGGTTCTGCAGGCATGCATGGCTGTCTTGTTGCTTGTAGTTCTCCAGGCATGTGCTCTGTATCTGACTCGCTCTTGCAGGTTTAGGCGTCGGCCAACCTCTCCTGCTGTTTCTTATGCAGCTTCTTGGCCAATCAGTGCAGTCTGCTTGTGGCCAACCTGTGGATCCTCCCTCTTCCTGTCTCTATTTAAACCCCGGGCAGCACCAGGCACGCTGCCCGAGCAACGATTTCCCAAGCTAGATGCTGAGCCCCCCCCCCGGTTGCAGATGAACCTGAATTCCTTAAAGTTTGCCTGTGTACCGACCTTTGGCTTGTCCCTGGAAATCCTTGTGCTCCGTCTGCTATGAACTTTGACTTGTCCCTGGTAATCCCAGTCTTCTGTCTCTACCTATCCTTTGGATATTCCCTGGAAATCCCAGTCTTCAGATTGTCCCTGATAGTCCTGGTCCTCCGTCTGTCCCTGACCTTTGTTTTGTTCCTTGTATGTGTGTCTGCAACCTGTCCAGAACTCTGGACTTGTCAACCATTCTTGACTGTTAAGTGAGTTGTGTGAACCTGGGATTATGAAGTGGTGTCAGCACACAGCCAAGCCCATCTCCACCATCAGGAGCTCTGGTGAACACCAGCTGGCCCTTAGATTCCACATCCTTGTGGACCCCATGCCACGACCTAGCATTGCAGCACCCTGCCCAGTACCTTGAGCTACCAGCCTATTCCGTCTCCCACCACCTCCTTCAGTTCCCCTGCTCTGTACCCTGCTTGCACTCCAGCTCTGGGAGTCATCAGTCTACACTGCTTGCACCCTTTTCTATAAGTGTCCCTGCCAGTGTGGTAGAAAGGGTCCTGATTCCAGTTTATACCTGTGAGCCCCGATCTGTGACAGGCACGCTTTGAGTTAACACATCTCATAGGTGTGAACACAGCCCAACACTTTAACTAACTTCCTATAGCCTAATAGATTGTCATTGCTATGAATGCCTTCAATTAAAAGGACATGCAGTTCCTGTACCATCAGATTATTTTGTAACGGGCTTAGCCTGCTCTGCTGTTTTGATTAGCAGGGTTACATTTTAAAAAGATTTAGGTCAGAGTAATTTGGATGATTTAGCAAGCTTCTTAGTAAAAATCAAGCAAGTGACCTTATTAAAAAGAGGCCAGTAAACATTATGTGGCATCAATGCTCTTTTGAAGCTAAAAAATGTTGGACTATAAACATAGCCCGAACATCAAGAAATTAGAAATAGACAGTTACACGTATTACTTCCTCTGTTGTGAGATAAAATTCAGGTACAAATTACACAGTTAAAGTTGACATTAAAGTATATCTGAACCAAGGAAAAACAAAGTGATTTTTTGCAGCTTATCAGTTCTTGGGTGTGCCGGCTGCATTCATTTTCTTTTTCAGGATTTTTTCATTTTCATTTTTTTTTAACCTAGTGATCTTACCAATCATATGGTGACAACCTGGTGATCTTTACTACCCTAGAGTGACAACCCTCACCATACTGTATCTATGGACTTCCAGCAGTGTCACCATAGGACAGGACTACAATCATTAACCCCCCCTCCCCTCCACTCCATAACACAGGGTTCTGTGGTCCCCAGAGATCTGGGAACAATGGAGCTAATAACAGCACAGCACAGGAATTATCCGCTAGAAAGAATTTTTGCACTTGTCAAACAGATATTACAAAACACTTTTGATGGCATTTTCAAGGAAGAACTCCAGGAAATGTAAAAATTAACCCTCGCAGTGGTGCTACCCCACACTGTAAGGGATACCTCCATGTTTTAGGCTAGGGGTAAAATAAAAAATATATACTCACCCGATTCTCTGTCCTGCTTGGCTGCTAGACTGGTCCCTGCAACCTCTTCTAACCCACAAGCTCCAGCGGTCTAAGGACCTGTGACATCATCACGTCTGCATTAGACATGAGGTTTAGAGTTTAGCACTTGCCATCACAGGACCGAAAATAAGGTGAGTATATTTTCTTTATTTTAGCCCCTAGACCAAAACAAGCAGTTAACCATTGTGGTGTAGTAGAATGTTCAATTTTAAATTGTCCTGGAGTTTTTAATGGTTTTTAATGGTTTAAAAGGGACCAAGTAAGAGAAGCTCATTATTAGGGTTTATGTACCTTTAACTTTTTATGTCACAACATTTTCATCAATTTGAAAATGTCCAGGTCTAAGTGTGTGTATATTTCTTTTAAGAATCCTAGAAAGCGGTGACTGGATGTCGATGTAATAAAATATTTGCATATAAAAGTGATGGAGTCAGAGGAAATTAATTGAGATATGGTGGAAACTCAAGGGGAGGTTGGGCCTTCATATATTACTGTGCAGAAGCACACCTCTAGCACACCTCTAGTTAAGGGATTTATTGCAAGGGCTCCTCAAACTTCAAGCTCCTCAAAGGGCTCTTGGTCGAATTTTGTAAAATACACATAACTGTGCAGATTAAGCATTTGATATGATGAAAGAACAAATGTACAAAGATGACACTTGATCAGACCATCTAAGGCTGTGATTCAAGTAAAAAATATGGACAAGGTACACAAAGCAGTACTGCAAAATTGAAATTATAACAGTCAGGTAGATTATTGAGACATTGTGAAAAAAGGCACCAAGATGACCCTGGGGAAAAGTTAGAGCAGGGAAGCTGCTGTGGTCACATTATGCTGGTGAAACAGTTGGATATTAAATATGTGGGTGGGGTGCTACTGTATGATGGAGAGATTCTATATGTATTCTCCTGTAATCCAGGAGATGCTTTCTAGCTGTTGGCCAGGAGCCAAAAAAAAAGTTTTTTTTGTTTGTTACTCTTCAAAGAATAATAATGGGCAAGATAAACCATAAATTAACATTCTACCAATGGACTAGCCTGCTATCAGTCTCTACCTTCTGCTTCTGTTTTTTTTTTTTACAACATGTAAAAAATAACAGGTGATTGTGTTCTAACATCATATTGAACTTGTGGTGGGACACTTTTGATAAAAAAATCCAAAAAAATTCTGCAATAATCTTAAAAGTGGATGAAACATGACAAACACCACCATGTACCAGGATTGAAATAACAGATAAAATAATGGAAGCATGCAGACTCACCCACTTTAAAGTCAGAGAAGTTTGTCTCTTCTGCTGGAGTTGATGACAACAGTTTTCTGGAACATGGAGGGGGGTGGATTACTTTGTAAGGAGCAAATGTCAATAGAATTTGTATAAGTACGAAGCACAGGGGTGTCATTTCACCAAGATAACGCTCCAGGCCACATGTTTGCCTTTGCAGAGCATGCCATCCGTTAGTGTGTGCTCAAATTGATGTAATAATATCCCTACTTACCTAATTCCTCAGACTACCATCTGTTCCCTAATCTTAAATATATGCATTTTGGGACGAATGAAGGCATTACTGATGTTGTCAGAGCTTGTTTTGACACACTTGATGATTTTTTTTTCTGGTACATTAATAAAGCAAGAGATCATTATAATCTTCCTGCCAATATAGTGTGGTGGTTAATACAAGCCTTGCAACACTGCTGGCCTAGGTGTATTGCCCTTCAAGAGGTAGACACTTTTTCCTACCATAGGTTTCCATGATCATCTCTTCAGTCTTTATACATAGTTATCAAACATCTGCTAAACTTAGAGCAATGGGATGTATTCTGTAATCTGATGGATGGAAGAGGAGTTGGATTAGATTGGTTTATAGTTATACTGTAGGAAGGAGATAAATTACAATGTTACTTGTGAGATAACCAATCCTGGGTAAATGGTTAGGACTTCCTAGTAAGAAATAGTCGTCTTGCTTGTGTATTAAACCGAGCCGTCAAATACAGCCAACACGTTTTGGGGGAATAGACTTCCCCTTTTTCATGCTAACGTGTAAAGAATGTTAAAAATGCAATACAAAATATTGACTAACATATACATTAATCATTTAAAACATGCAATATAGATAATATAAACGGAGGTATATAATAAAACCTATAGATATCAACAATTGGTCTTCCTGCAAAAGGGTTTGGTAATGGGTAAGATTCAGTGAGAATACTAAACAATTTTCTAAATTTTCTATTTTTTGTTTAGTTTTTTTTATTATAGACCTCAGTTTATATTATTTGTATTTCATGTTTTAGGGGATTATTTTATGTTAGTCAATTTTATTATTTTTAACACAGACCTGAAGAAGGAGCAGTCCCCAAACACATTGGCTATATCTGATGTTCCTGTTTAATAAACATCTAAAAGGAACTTTACAATTCCTTATGGTATGGGTCCAGCAATATTGCAAACCTATAAGCTCCTGGGTGATGAATAGTAGTCCAAGAGCAGGTAGTAGATGGAGCAGTGGCACATAACCAGCATAGCTGCAGGCTGGTAAAGTGCTGCCATCTTTCTTAAAAGTCTTGATACATTTTTTCTCAGTGTTAAAACCAGAGAAAGTGTAGCTGGTCAGCATATTATCCCCGTACACTAAAACACTTAACCATCCCTTAGCCACATCCCTAACGCTTAGCCCTAAAAGTGAGGCCCTAAAGCAGAACTCCAGCCTACCAGCGGTCCTTGTAGATGGAACTTCATCTGCTTTTCCTGCTTCAAAGGCCCTTTCCTTTCCTCAACTGGGAGTCTCAACTTAGAAAGAGAGATGACCTCAAATCGTTACAATCAGGGGATGGGATGACCAGCATCACCCAGCCCCTACCCTATGGCTCAGCTGTAATAAACGCACCCTGCAGCTCAGGGGTGATGTCATGTTGCCGCCTTTGCAGTCTGTGGACAATACAAGTTGCGGAGCTGAGATCTCCCAAACCAGTACCAACAGCTAGCAAGCTGCTCTGCTTCATGGAACATGTAGCCCCAGAGCAGCAGCTTCCTTTACTAATCTCCTTCTTTGGCCCATTTTTAATTAAGAATGTAAGGGCGCTATACCAGTCGAGTGACTGCAAGTTTATAAGCAAGTAAAGGCCACATAGAAAACAACAAGAAAAGTCACTGGGCATGGATAAAGAAAGTGGTTAGCATCCTGAAGTTCTGCTTTACCAAAGAACCCCTGAGCTAAGCCCCAACAATAACCCATATTTTTCTGCATACTTACCTTATCCTACAGTGGGAGCCTTTGCACCAGAAGCAAACAGCTCTACATCAAAATCAAGCATCGTCATCCCAGCCTGATGAACTACCAGAGCCACCATAAATTATACCAATACTTTCAGGTATGTAGGCGCACAACACTCCCTTCTGCCTCCCTAGATGCTCAGCTCTTGGTGCCTAAGCATCTAATCAACCGTCACATTCACTGTCATAGGAGGGGGGAACTCTGCTTAGCCGTATGCAAGTACAATTTTACTTTTTACAATCCAGTCATAAAGGACAGCAAGGGAGGGAGAATAAAGATATATCTTTTCTTCCAATAGTTTTCAAAATCTAACAATGACTGTATGCTATGCAGCATATTAGACCTTCGGTCAAAGTCACTAGAAGTACTAGTTTAGCTTTATAACATTTATGCCATTGACTACCTTCCTTTAACCCATTTTGTGATTCCTCACAAATTACTTTGGTTGGCATTCACCATCTACACATACATGGTGTACTTGTAGACTACAATATGGGACTGCAAGCAATTTAAGAATTGTGAGAACACGTTTATTATACGGTTATTATATATACTTGTATAAAACATGATGTCTTTGGGTCTATTATTCTGTTAAAGAACTAGGCTCCAAGCTGTGTGCATATTTTTTCTTTTGCTTCTATGGGATTGATTTACTAAAGGCTATTAGGCAATTCACTTTGCTAGGGACTTTTCCCAAAGCTTAGTGAATGTGGTGAAAACGAATACCCACTTACGTGGAAGGAAAAAAAACTGTATTTCTGCTTGCACATGATTGGATGATGGAAGTCTCACCTCATTCATTAGGCTAAGGGAAAATCCCCTTGCAAAGTGAACAGCTTATTTACCTTTAGTAAATCAACCCCCCTATATCCATAATCCTCAATGTACACATCCAACCTAGCATGCAAGATTATATAACTGTTTAACTGTACATTCTTTTTTCTTAGTGCTCATGAAGGTTATGCAGATTTCCAAAACACTTGGGCTTTCTAGGTGCTTATATTAATATTTACATTTAGAACTGTGATCTCTGTCTCCTAATTTCAGACCTCAATCATTGCCCCACAGGAAAATAATTGTGTGTTCAGTATCAGACCGGAAATACAAATGTCAAAACAATCAGTACATCCTGAGATTTGGCAACTAAAGTTATATGGATATCGCTCCTTTTCTGAAACCTTTCATCTCTTGTGTCTCGCTAAAGGTCAGTAAAACCATCCATCACAGTACAAGATTAACAAAGAGCCTTGGGAGGTGGGAGGGGTGGGGTAAAGCTTGATTTTGTGAAAGGAAAGCATCATAGCTATGTATGGATCTGCTAATCATTTTGACATACAGTTATCACTAAAGGTAACCACACCTTGTGCATGTATTTCATTATATGCTTCGTTTGAACCAATACCCCGAAACAGGTTAGTGACAGAACCAATTTAGCGCAATATGAAAAAAAATTAAAGTGACGCTTTAATTCAAGTACCCTATTAACAAAAATGTAGCTTATTTGTGTATCACTCAGCTGTAGTTCCTGAAATTATCTCTGAATTGGTACTGACACTGTCCTTCCTTCTGGAGGGGGGATACTTTTGTTCCCCATGGTCCCTGTGTGTGTTGTAAAGTAGCCACCACTGCAAGCTCCCTCCTGTAATGGACTACAATCTTACATTTAGTTTACCAATTTGTATTGAGATTGTAGTCCATCACAGGAGTGAGATTGGGGTGGTGGCTACTTTATAACACACACAGGGACAATGGGGAACAAAAATAGCCACCCTCCAGAAGGAAGGACCACTGTCCTGTCAGCATGAATTTAGAGATGATTTGAGGATCTACAGCCGAGTGATACACAAACAAGCTACATTTTTGTTAATAGGGTACTTGAATGCATTTGTAAAATGTAATTCTTGAGTTTAGAGGCAATGCCAAATGCAGAAGGTCTGTGAAACACAGTTTGCCACATATGACATGACTGACTGGAGGGTGCGCATTTTAATGCATAATCTGATATCTATCAACCCACAAGTCACAAGTTCCTAATTAAAAAAAGGTATATTTAAAATACACCTCTTACAAGAGAATTTTGTAGGCTGCATTGCTAACCAACCTTTTGAGATGACTAGTTCCTTAGATGTTATGCTGGTTTTTTGGTTTCAATATTTTCTGAGCTACTGACCTGGAAAAAGCATATACATGAAGAATTATGCTACTCATTAACAACATGCTTGCTCCAGGTCTCTGAATCCAAAACAGTCAGGACAGGTGCCTAGCTTTTTTAAAAGGAGGCCATCAAAGGCAGCCCCCATAGTTCTTTCAAGGCAGCTGTACTTTAAGGTATAACTGTTTTTTCTTTGTAGGTGATGCAATTGTATGTGCCCTTCACACTCAGAGAATAGCCAAAATGATGGTTTGCCTTTCTAAGTCATGTTTCAGGAATTGTGTCCTCCAGATCTGTTTCTATTCTGCCCAGTTGCATACAAGCTGTTCCCAAGAAGCAGGCTACACATTCTGCCCAATACAGAACAGGTTTCCCAATTACAAGCAGCGTAGTGATTGGGAGCACTCTGTTCACACCACTGCAGGATAGAAACACGGAGAGGTTAAATCAAATTAATATAGAGTAGGTCTAACCATAAGTAAAGGTAGTGATGTTTTTTTCAGATACTCGTGGGGCACATACAAATATATAATGTATGTACACTTACAATGCAGTTGACAAGATTAAAAGAAGTGCAGGGGCACCTGCAACCAAACAAGAGGAACCAAAGTAACATTATATCCCTACCTTGATATGAAATGTTTACATGCTAATAATGATCAGCTGACATGTGCTTGTAAACACAAATCACATAACTTAGGGGTCTAGTCACAAAAGGGTGAAGAGTTTGGAGAAGGCCGGAGAAGTGAACAATCTAGGTCAAAATGGCTGATTTGGAAACATTCTCCAATTCAGCTCACTTTCCAGTTCATCTATGTTGTCCTAGATTGTTCACTTCTCATGCCTTCTCCAAACTCTTCACCCTTTTGTGAATAGACTCCAAATCAGATAACTTGGTGTTACATGTTATCAGGGTTAATAGATGTCTTCCTGAGCCATAGGTCAGTGTATTAAGCAAGTACACACTGACAAGTTGCTATTTGTCAGGCATTTTCAAGGGTGTAAAAGGCTTTAAAGGCTACACAAATTATATTTCCATTTCAAGGGGTCTCTGGTGGGTTGGCCCACTTGCCATGGCTCCAGCTCTGAGATTTTTACACAACAGTTTGCATCTCCACCTTCTTCCCCCGATGAATTATCCAACATTATGACAAAGTTATTGGAGAAGCACCAAATCGCAATTTAGCTTACTAACAGATTCATCGTTTGTCAGAACTGGAAATTCGAGTGCAGATATCTCACTATTGGAGTCCCCAACAGATATAAAAATTCAGTGTGCGTTTTAATTTGTCTGCACCTGAAAAATCAGTTTTGAGCGAAATAGGTGTTAAATTGCAAGTCCATGCAACAAATATATCTCCTGTAGTGTCACTGTGCTATCAGCATGATGAAGGGCAGGACTCCTCCTCAACAAAAAGTGTATTGGCCCGTGTCTGCAATGATTTGACATGCCCCCCTGCTCAGTGCTGCAATTAACAGCACTGCTCAAGAAGGAGGATCTGTCTGAATATTGAAGACACAGACCAGTGCACTTTGTGTTGAGAAGGAGTCCAGCTCTCTAGCTTGCTGATAGCAAGTGTATTTTACTCTTGCTGCAGTAAAATTGTACTATTAAAAAAAGCCAACAATTATTATTATTATTATTCATTACAGTAATAATAAAGTAAGCTTGAGTTGGGCTTCATCTCTTTTTTTTTCATTTTTATTTTTTTTGCAGTGCTACCCGAAATCCTTCAACCTAAAAATAAATAAAAGCAAGACACAAAATGGTTGGCACATATTTTTTTTATTACAATCAGAGAACACAGGCACCCATTGCGACCGAACCAAGGAGTAGACGAACGCTACTTACCAACCTTCCCTGGGAATATACGAGTTATACTCAATAGCCCTTCCCGGCAGCAGAAACGTCTTTCCCCACTAAGTGCGGAGGATTTACATTCATCCAAAATGTCCTCCCTATGCATTTATAATAAACATTCATTTGCAGACACACAGGAGCTTTACCCACCCACCTTCTTGATAAGATATATAGATATATATCGACCGCTCTACCCACCCGCTCTTGCTCTGTGGAAAACCATTTCGCACCTACATCAATATCGTCCACCACCAATCCCAATAAGGAGGATAAGGAAACCGAAAGTCGGGCTCGTTATGAAAAGAGAACAGTCCAGTCAATTGTAAGTGTACGCACCTGCATTCTCAAAATCCTACTTTCTTTAAAAATATAGAAGTTGTCTCTTGGCAGATATGGCTTTAAAATGAAGATTACCCTTGTACACAGGCCTGAAACTCTGAGCCTCATTTTCACAAAGGCTCATGTAGAGGTGTCTTTTGTCAGGTAAGTTAAAGAAGGGGTCGTATTTTGAAGACAAACTACTAACTTAGCACAAAAAAGCAGCAGTTTATACGTTCCTTTTTAGTTATGACTCTTAATAACTGCCCATATAGGAAATGCATATCAATATATAATTATCATTAGGTATTTTTCTATATTGGTCTATAAGGACAGCATGCCACTTTTAGGGAAGCGAAACCCATAGAAACCACAGAAGGACCATTTTTAAATACCCGTTACATACAATAGATTAAAGGTTATAAAATCCCCACAGATAACCTAAGCAATCATTTGGATTTTTTTTTTTTTGTTTGTATAAAAATAGTGTTTAAATACACCATGCTCTTATGCCTCTTGTCTTTTAGCTAAGATGTTGAACAAGAAATGTGAACTATAAGATGATTTATACACTGACTCACAGAAAAAAACCGGCAATGGAGGCCCCATCTTTGCACTCGAGTAGATATGTGATAGCCTCAAAAAATGAGGTACTGGCTCAGACACAAGGCAACAAGTATAAACTCTTAAGTACTTATATAGTTTTTGAAAAGCCTTACATAATCAAGATAGAAATTCCACCATGGACCTAGCTAGACAATTTAAAGTATACAAAATATTTCCTGAACTGTGTTTGCACACCAAGATGCAAACATTTCTTGCCTTCTGCTAAGATGTCTCTTGAAACAAGCAAGTAGTCACCTTTAAACAATAATTGCAACATAATAATAAGTCCAACATAATAATAAAAAAATGTGGCTTTGCTTCTTATTAGCTGGCTGGTTAATGCATAGAATAACCATGTGTATGTAATAAATGACCTCTGGGAGGCAAACCTATACAAAATAAAAATGCCAATGCGTGGAGAAAGGATGAAATGTTTTTGGATTTTATCTGAAGACATCCTTAACATTCCCTTTAATGTTCATGATCACTGACCTTCTCTGCTGGCTAATTGGGCGCTACCTAAATGCATGCCAAGTTGCATGCTTTGTTATAAGTCCATATGTTGTGTGCGCTGTGCCTGTAGATTTCATTATCTAGCACGTCTCTCAAATGACAGCATAATAAGCTACTGTATGTCCCCGCTGCAACATTACCAGGAGATAGAAGAAAATTTGAACTTTATATTGTTAAACGATTATTCGACTTAATTATAAAAATTATTACATAACTAGCTAGAATTTTTATGGTATATTAATGGAGCCAATGTGTTGCATCCAAATACAGTTAGGCCTCATTCACACGAGAAACGGCCGGCGCGTACAGCTCTGTGCACGGCTGTATCGGGCAGCTCCCGGGAAGGACAGGTGCTGCATGTGATTACTACGCAGCCCCTGTCTTTCTCTATGGCACTTCGTGGCCGTACATCCCCCTATGCTGACCCCAAGTGCAAGTCTGTACGGATGCGGGTGTCCCGACTCGGATGCAGACAGGATCCATCCTGTCACCGTACGAGTACGGACATCCGCACCCACACAGACGTGTAGTGCGGGTGAGCGTATGGCGGCGTACGGCCACATAGTCCTATTGAGAAAGAAAGACATGGGCTATGTACTAATCACACACAGCAGCTGTCCTTCCTGGGAGCTGCCCGATACGGCCGTGCACGGAGCACAGAGCTGTACATGCCGGCCGTTTCTCGTGTGAATGAGGCCTTACTCTTTCAATAAGACAATAAGGTTGATGTACTAGAGGCTGTTTACTTAGAAAAGTGCATTTGCAGGTACTGCTGACTTCAATCATCCAATCTTGTGCAAAGAAAATACCTGTTTTAAAAATGTTTAATTTGCACACGATTATAAACTGATACTCTGTGCAAAGGGAATTTTCACCACATTTGCCAAGTAAACATTCTCTGCTCCTTTTGTAAATCAACTCCAAAGAATCTTGCAGGCAGACAAAGAAATTTCCTAAAACTGGCAAGCTGTCTCTAGAAATAGACCCTAGAAAGTTGTCCCTCATTTACACATTAAAAACTGTTTTACTCTGCCGCCTTTCTTTCTTTTGGGCTATGTCAAAGCAGTTAGAAAGTAGGGAATTCAGTATGGAAAATGTACACTTGTTTCAAGAGATGTCTTAGCAGAAAGCAAAAATAATCAACATCATCAAATCCTTTACTGGAAACTAAATGTGTAACACATCCTAGACCTGTGCTGGTCCGTCATTTTTGAGTAGGATCATATTTTCTTGATTAGCTGTAGAATATACCCTAGTGTAACCAGCCTAATGCTTAGTCCAAACCTTCTATTTTTATGCTCTGGGCTTGCTTACTAATGCTGTTCTAGCCTATATAGTCACAAAGGAGTTTAAAAACAATCATTGTTCATATAGAAACAATAGAAAAAGATGAGTGTTATAATAAACATTCATTTGCAGACACACAGGAGCTTTACCCACCCACCTTCTTGATAAGATATATAGATATATATCGACCGCTCTACCCACCCGCTCTTGCTCTGTGGAAAACCATTTCGCACCTACATCAATATCGTCCACCACCAATCCCAATAAGGAGGATAAGGAAACCGAAAGTCGGGCTCGTTATGAAAAGAGAACAGTCCAGTCAATTGTAAGTGTACGCACCTGCATTCTCAAAATCCTACTTTCTTTAAAAATATAGAAGTTGTCTCTTGGCAGATATGGCTTTAAAATGTCCAGTCAATTGTAGGTACATAAGAAAGATACATGTAAGTTGAACCTGTTACTTGTTGTTGTTGTTGGTTCCTATTGGCAAATACAAAGAAGAAGGAACAATGTTTTGGCCAGGCAGTCTTGGTAAATGATAGATTATCAACCTCAAGCAATTCCACTATACTGGATTGTATGTCACTCATATAGCATGTATAGGCATATAATTGTTTCAGTTTTCCATATATTTCTTATATCATATTTTTTTTAGATATTTCCAAAAGAGTTCTTAAATTAGCTAATCATTTTTCATGTTCCGTACCACACCAAATTCTTAAGCCATTATCATCAGCATGTAACAACCTACCAATAAATAACTGCTACATCTTTACAGCTCTCCAATGCATTATTTGGTAGGTCTGCTCCCACCTCTGCAATAGTATTGACAGCCATTGCAGCGTCTTCCAGTTAAGCTGTATGCA
>NW_017307943.1:211683-236525 GCF_000935625.1 Nanorana parkeri | reverse complement strand
CATTTCTGGGTCTCTGCCATATGATGGAGTGTTTATAAAGAATACATGGGAAATTCACTTTAGGAAGTGAACTTGACTTAAAAACTAAGTAGCATTTGGTTGTTCCAGAGTTTTGGAGGAGATCTATGGCCGTTGAGAGCTGTAAATACGCAGTCTATTGCATCCAGACCTAAAAAAAAAAGGTGTTTACCCTCTAAACAGGTTAAAAAAAAAGCAAAGTGCTGCAAACCTACTACATTATTTCAAACCTCAGTGCAGAAAGTGAACATATAGATATCAGTATGAATGATGAAATCAACTTCGTCACACATGTAACATCACTAAGGGAGTCTTTTATAAAGCAGCGGTATGGCCGTACCTCGGCCACATGGCTGCTTGTAAAAAGTAAATACCACACAGCAATAAAGCACAGTTATGTGGTGTCTCAAAGCCAGCGTAGCACTATTCTTTTGCATTGAAGAGCAGAAGAAGGAAAAACTAGGGAGAGTCTCAGGTCAAGTGACTGGCCTCTCAGCCTCTCCTCCATTCGTGTGGGTTGATTTACTAAAGGTAAATAGGCTGTTTACTTTGTAAGGGAATTTCCCCTTAGTTAAAGGAGAACTATGATGTGAGTGAGTTTCACTCAACCTCAAAGTTCGAGCCGACGTGTGACAATGAAACTGTCACATGTCAGTTCAATAGATCGGGTAGTGAGCGAACACATACCGTTGCTTGCTCATGTCCCTGCAGAGAGCCATGACTGTCACTCACTGCTGCCTGCAGGGATTCCACCCCTCCCCGATCCCCCAGTGCTGACTGGCAGAACGGACTGGGGAGGGGGTGGGTACAGCTGCCACTGCCTCTAGATAGGCAGAGCCAGCTGTCACTCACGCAGCTGGGTGGATCTCAACAGTAATGTCGGGATCAGTCCTGGCTGTGGCGATCTCAGTATACCGCGAGCTGTAGCTCGCAATATACTGAGCTTTGGGTCACGGGAGGATGCTAGTTTATGTCCTCCCGTGACCCTTAGGAGAACTATGGGGAAAAACACTTACCCCATAGTTCTCCTTTAAGTGAATGTGGGGAGAATCCATTTTGCGAAAAACATCCAATTATGTGCAAGGAAAATAAAAATAAAACAATTTTTGCTTGCACATGATTGGATGGAAGTCAGCAGAGCTTCATCTCATTCACTAAGATAAGGGATGATTCCCTTGCAAAGTTAAAAGCCTATTTGTCTTTAGTAAGTCACCCTGGAGTTCATTCTGCTGTGCTAAGCAGACAGGTACACAGTGGAACACCACAGGCTCCACACAGCAACATGCATTTTATGCAAGCCGTAGTGTGGACGAACACTGCAATATGCACTCTCCGTTATGCATGTCATTCTAAGTGATATGTTATAGAAGTTGCCTTATCTGTTGCATTAGAATTAGAAGTAAAAACACTAGGATAACATATAAAAGGGATCACTGAATAGACTTAAATAGGCCACTAGTAGCAAAATCCTCATTTCAAAAGATCCCAGTTAAAGATTGTCTAACCAAAGTATATGCAAGTCCTCAGAATATACACCCAAAATATTACAGAAGTGACTTGTGGATTTATGACTCGGAGTATGATGATGGATTAATTAACAAGATAGATACTAATTATAAATATTCACTTATCGGCAATAGCAGCACGGCTAAATTAAGAGATGCGTTACTGCAGTGTCAGAATGGGAGTTAGAAGCAGTTCAAGCATAAAAACCATAACCACCAACATTTTGTGTACCTGACAAAAATTGGCCAACCCTGGTAGAACAGTGAGGTTAGTGTTGACAACTCTGCCAACTAAGAACCACCGTGGGGCTAGGTTTATGCATAATTTGCATCATTTGCATAATGCATAATTTGTATAGGCTTAGTTATTTTATTAAAAATAGGAATTAAGACCAAGCAGCCAACAGGAACTCCATAGGAACTCACAAACATTCTCGGCCTGTCTGACCCATAAATACTTTAAAACCGACCATCCCCAAAAGGAAAGTGCCAGAATTACCTGACCAAATGTATGTTACTGTAATTACTGGCCCTAGCGAAATCTTCACCCATCAGCACTATATTAGCACTGGTCTATTTTAAATAGATAATACATGATGCAAACCTCAAAAAGATCCATAAACCAGGCTAGCACCAACCAAGCAGCACAGCTTTCTGTTACTCCCTGTGCTTTGCAAAAGTGGGACCAAAGGTTTTTTGTAGCCAAAGCAACTTTTCAAATGGCACCATGTGATTAAACCAATGTCAGAATAAACCCAGTATATTTTTTAGACAGTAAACTTAGTGACACATTTTTGTGGGGGCACGGAGTAGCTTTTTAAGTTTTAACTGCCTGTATTTCAACATTCTGTATCATACTGACAAAAGTTCTGGATTCTGTGTTGATGCAAATTAACTATTAATATATGAAATAAGTAGCTATAAAGCATACAAAAACATATGCTCGCCTTCTCAATAGTTCTTGTACCAAGTGTTTTAAAAGCCTTCCAACAGAGTCCTTCAGCTTAACACAGTGTTAAAAAGACTGAATACCATACAGCCTTAAACAAAGATATATTGGCACTCATTTGCTAGGTTATGCTCAGTAATGAATATCTATGTACAACTTTAAAAGGTTGGTATAATTATAATTCTTTATATTTCTGCCATTTGGCATGCATTCAGTTAAATATATAAATTACAAATGTGTAGATTAAAGGCTAATACTTGATTTAGATTTCTCTATGTGTGTATGGACTATAAAAAATATAAAACAACACCATTCGTAACAGATCAAATGTCTGCCAATGGATGGTCGATGATGGACTTAATGTTGCTGCGGAACTTACATATACACATTTCTAGAACATTATTTATAGACACTAATGTAAATAATTTATATTATCGCAAGCTATGTGCACATGTTCACACAAGATGAATATATTCTGTGCAACACATGCTATTGACCTAAGCCGCAGCAGAACTAAATGTTTTCTTCAAAGAAAATCACACAACATTTTGCAAAACAAAAAAAGAATGTGCTGTTAAGAATACAATAGGCTATATCTGTAAATAATAATATATAAAATTATATTTCATTATTCTAAATGTTAAGATATTGCACTTTGAATAAAGAAAAATATAGTACAACCTTTTGTTTTCAGTTATACCTGAAAAATGTCCTAAATCTTACAGCTAAAGAAGAATCCTTTTAGTAGGTTCTCTTTCTCTTACATATCATATATAAATAGAGGGGGGGGGGTTAAGATATGCAAGCTTTCACATTTGTACAATGAGCTCTTTTTACAGATATAACCAAAGCCCTGGAACTTATCAAACATAGGTATTGTATAGCTGATTCAGGTCTCGATATGGCACTTAGTTATAAAAATTAATTGAAACATATGTTTATTAAATACCTACGGCATCAATGTGTTTGAATGACAAACATCTACTAACCAAGGTGGTGATAGAATTGCTTAAATAATATTTCCAGTAGCGGTTAAAAAAAAAAGTATATAACATAATTTCTACACAATTTTGTAGTTTAGGGTTATCTAGATTTTCAAAGAAAACCAAAAAGTCTAACTTTGCTTCTCTGAAGACATCGCAACAGTAGTTTGTGGACAGAAGTTCCAAAATGTTTACACTTCCACTTGTGTAATTGGTTTACTGGATTTCTCATAGGTCTACCCAGAATTTGGTAAAGTTTTAAACATCCCCAGCAATGCCCTTTACTGCCTGCTTAGAGACCAACTTGCCCCCATTGCTGAATCTCTATACTGATGCCAGGACTCCACTGTTTGTCTTGTAAAAAAAGAAATTTGGTAAATTCATGATAATCAACCCTTCCTACTTCGCTTTCACTTTGAGGGAGCAGATAAGGATTTTCAGTGGTTTACTAGAATCCTTGAAATGTACTGCATGATTTGTGGAAGCATGATTTCCTCACTGTATCTACCAGCTGTTCTGTAGCTTAAAAGAGAACTATGGGGTAACCTTTTTATCCTATAGTTCCCTTTAGGGTCACGGGAGGACATATACTAACCTCCTCTTGTGACCCAAAGCTTAGTATATTGCTGGATATTGCCCACGATATACTGAGAGCGCCGCAGCCGGGACGGATCCCGACAATACTGTCTGGATCCACCCAGTTGCGTGAGTGACAGCTGGCGCTGCCTAACTAGAGGCAGATGCAGCTGTGCCCACACCTCCACTCAGTGCTGGAGGATCGGAGATGGAAGGGGGGAGTCCCTGCGGGGAGCCGTGACTGACAGTCACCACTCTTTGCACGGAGATGATAGCAAAGTGAGCGAGCGAAGATATGTGTTCACTCACTTCCCGATCAATAGAGCTGACCTGTGACAGCTTCTTTGTCACAGGTCGGCTCTAACTATGAGAATGAGTGGAAATCTTCTTTAAGTCTTGCACCTCTTGCTGCAGCAAACAGGGTCTCACTGCTATAGCTGCATTCTCCATTATACAAAGTATAGAATAAATGCAACAGAATGTACAAGACTCCTTAATAATGGGTATGGCACGGCGCAAACCTAGAATTATGTTAGTCTGATAAATAATTTTAGCAAATATTACTAGCATCATAAAAATATTTATTCTATAACAGTTTGCAATGATTAATGTACATGGAGGCAAGCAAATGTGCTCATTACACATGCAGGACCATACTTCGATACTCCTCTCTCTTGAACCATACCTTTGGATCAAATTTGACTAAGAACTTTTTTTTTTAAATCAGGTTAACTGAACATTTTTCAGAAATCATTAAAAATAAACACTGCTCATATTTCTTGATATAAAGATGACTTCTTGGGGGTCAATTTACAAATCTGTATATGAAAACCAATACAAATATGGAAACAGAAGCATGAAAAATGTGAAGCTTCTGTAACTGTAAAATAACTCAAATACATGTTTCCTGAGTGGACTAACCCTATTTTATGCAAACTCAGAAACATGTGATTTTTAAACACTTAGAGGTGTAGTCACCGCTCCAAGCTCGCTCCTGTGATGGACTACAATCCCAATACAAAGTAGTAAACTAAACATAAGATTGTAGTCCATCACGGGAGCGAGCTTGGAGCGGTGACTACTTTACAACACACACAATAGGGTAATCTGATGGAGTCATTCAACAACACAATAAAGCAACATTTCTGTTCAGTGGATCCCTTCATGCTTCCGTCATACACAGGAAGCCAACATAAATATTTAATTAAATTTATGTACCAATATAAAAGCAAATTAAAAAAGGGTCTAAATAGATCATATCTTTTTTTTTAACTGTCAAAAAACGGGTTACTTGCTTCTACTACCTCATAAACCCTTAGTGATTAAAACCTAATTTGATCAAATTATAGGACCGGCAGGAGAAAACATTGTGCATTTGAATGCATTTTAAAAGTTAGTATTTTTTAAGTTAACTAACAGCATTCAATTTGCTCTGTAGAAAATGTAGATTACCACTGAACATATTTAAATTCATAACCACATACACTTCAAATATAAAAATCCGAAGGATGGAGAAAAAAAACTTGCCAAATACATAAAATTTAAATACAGTGGGAAAAAAAAAACAATTAAGAGTTAAGAGTTAATCCGAGTTTCACACCTGCTTTAGGAATTTATTAACCCAAATATATTTATGTAAAAATTAAAGAGTAAGTTCCCTCTTTAGATTATAATACTTTTTTTAATTAAAAAAATAATTAATATATTTTGTGAGAACTTTTTTTTTCTAATTATTATAACCATTTACACTGTTTCAAGTATACATTATTACATAATCCCTGGCAGATATTAATTACATTGGCAACCTGTGAACATTAAACTATCTTAATAACATGCACTAGTTTATTTTACATTGTTTTGTACATTATTGCAGTCATTATAAATAAAAAAGTAAACATTTTAAGATGCCTCAAAATTCACACAAATTGAAAATAAGAAGGAAAAATAAGAAAAGGATATAAAGCGGTGTTTGTAAGATCAGGGATAATATGTGTGTGTGCGTGTGTGTGTTTTCTAGTGCAATTAGTTTAAATGGTGAAGTCAGTGACTCCTTTATTTTTCTTTTTTTCCAATCTGGTCAACTTTTAATGTAAGCACCATACAAGCTAAATGTTGATTTCAGCAAACCAATAGAAATCACAGATTTGTCTTCTGAGATGTAAAATCATTTTCAACTGCAGTATTTTCTCTTTCCACTATAGTTAACTTAAACGTGTTTCTAATCTCCAGTCCGATTAAGAAGTATTTTCCATACTGAAATTTCTTCTAAACATGTTTTCAGCCAGTACAGATTCCCCGGGCAAACATACAATGGCTCATGTATTTAATCAGCTTCAAATTAATGGAACACATACAGCAGGATTTTAAACAAAATTAATTTACCTGAGTGTTGTTAGTGTTGTTAAAAACTTTATATTGTCAGTTTATATCAGTAAAGGGCAAATAATGTCACCATTGCCAAATGTCTATATGTAATTTGTTTTACATTGCTCTTGGTTAAATAGGCTGTTTACAATAGTAAAAAAAAGAGTCTTAAAAACAGCCTGTTATGCCCCTCTGTGTCCTCACGTCCAATACACAGTGTATTGGAAATGATGACTAATTTTAGACTACTGGAGTGAAGAGACAGGAAGGACCCATCAGCCAGCCGGTTCCAAGGTTCATGTCCGAGGGCGAGTATAACTTTATTTTCCCACCTAGAAGAAAATGAGCACTTAACCCTTGCAGTGAGGGCATATCCCCTCTGCACAGGTAAAAAAATATTGCCAGGAGTTCTTCTTTATTATATTAGATTTCATAATAGTATATCATTTTCTGCATTTAATTGATTCTAGACATAGCATTTTTACTTTCAAATGGTCAATATTTAATATATTAAATATGTTTTCTATGTTACTAAAATATAAATCTATGGGATATTTTATGAACATGTTTAGATGGGTTATATTGTTTAAAGATAATGAAAAAAATAAAGTGTTAGATAATATACATACTTATTCCGTATAGTTTTTCTGTATATGATTTCAAATAATTTACAGTGCATATTTAGTAGTCACATTAGTTCACATTATACGTTTCATTTTTATCTAACCTTACCTTGTTTGTGTGAATACAAAAAAAACTAAGTAAAAAAATTAAAATGCCTTCATACCTAAAATACACAGCTTAAAACTGAATATTTCTGACTTATTTTCTGCCTTCAACTGTTATTACCACTAAAGAAACTAAAAAAATGTACTCAAACTCAACTCAAATGTATTTATATGGATTTCATAAATGTACTTAATAAAAAAAAAAAAAACGAATTGCAATTCATTTAATGGTAAACTACACAGGGATTTGTTTTCTTACCCAATTTTCTCTACTGGTGATTAGTTACATTTAGAGAAATATCACAGTAATTTGTTTGCTAGATTTTAAAAAGTGAGAATGCATAATGTGACTTTAAATAAAAAAAAGAAACAGTGGTGTTTTCAATATAAGCATATGTAAATTAGCCATGCCAGGCTTAATTTAAATAAAGGGCATGTTTTACACTAGCTGAAAGATCTGGTGTTCACTCAATTCTTCTAAGGATATAGAATAAACAAATGGTTTGATTTGTCTTAGTTTGTGATGACACAAGTTTTCCTGGTTGACATTTATAAATAAAATAAAAATTGAGGTCCAGGTTTAATAAGAAAAGTAAATATCTTTTTATATATAGAACATTAACTGATAGTAATACCTGATGATGTATAGGCTTTAAAATATACGGTAAAATATAACCCTTAAAAATCAGAATAGCTTATAACAAAGGGCTAAGTCTTAGCCAAAAAAAAGCATGGCGGACTATTTTAAGTTTATAATAACTGATCAGTTTGCCTAATATTGCAAGACTGATAACAAATTAGGGTTGATTTACTAATGGAGAACATGTTTTGCTTAGCTTAGTAAAGCTGTATTCACTTAAAAACAAAACATAGAAGTAGAGTTTCTTTTAAATTTCCATGTTCAGAGTTCACTTGGCTATGCAAAAAATGGACTACTTTAGTGAATGACCCCCACTGAACCATTTTAAGCCTGATCTTATGGTTAAATACTGCTCTTAGTAGGGGAACTTCCATACCAAAGCCTGCATCAAAATGAAGGTATACAGGCAGTCCCCGGGTTACGAACAAGATAGGGACTGTAGGTTTGTTCTTAAGTTGAATTTGTATGTAAGTTGGAACATGTACATTTTTTAGGTGTAACTCCAGCCCCCAAATGTATTTTTAGTTTTGGATATCGTAGTGAATGCTTAGCCCCCTGTAACGTTTGTTTTGCTGTCTGTGCCTCTGTTCAGAAGATTTCACCTCACTTTCTGTCCCTGTGACAATTGGATTTTGAAAATTGGAAACAAGGATTGGTGATAAAGCTTCAGTGGAGACACCTTTTTCCCATGATAACTTTTACAGGAGTGAATTTCCCTTCCTAGGGGTAGATTTCCTTTCACTTCCTGTTGTCCCAAGGACAGGAAGTGAGATTAAATCTTCCTTATGAGGATACAGACAGCAGTAAAAACCCACAGTGTCCCGGAAGAAGAGGTGGGCACCCCGCGTCTGCACGTCTAACAAGAGCCAACTTCCTGTAATGTACATACAGTACTACGAACCAGACCCAAAAAGGCAGGCACTTCTCGTCGGCACAAGCACAGTAGCATTACAACGACTGAAAAGCACGGTACACTTTGGCTGCAGCCTGGGACCCCCTGCCGTGCAGTAATAGCCCCCGTTTGTAAGTAGGAGCCGTATGTAAGTCAGATGTTTGTAACTTGGGGACTGCCTGTACTATGAATTTTCCTATCCCTGCTTTTTCAGTATGTTTTATTAACAAAAGACATCAACATTCTGAAGAAACAAGGATTACGAGTTTACCTTTAATCATATATCTTCCTCCAAATCTGACTGTGTTGAATCCAATTTGATTTGGTAGTATAACGCTGTACAAACATGGGATTAAGACATGACAATATTCTATTTAGAACCTAGCCTTCAATACCCACTCAAGGTACAGTAGTATGAAACCAATGTCCACTGCCATTCAATGTCTCACCAACATTGATTGAATACTAAATAGCTTGCATGTCACATGGTACATCAAGGTATGAAGTCTGTGATCACCAAAATTGTCTTTATAATAAAGGTCTATAGCTTTCAATTCAGGTAACGTGCATGTTTGACCAGATCTTGAAAAGATCAAGCCACCAAAAGCCTGGTTTGGTCAAACAGCAAGCTTTATTGACATATGTCCAGCTTTAATGAACACAAGCATCATTTGTTTTCTCAGGGTTTGTTTTCCTAGAAAGCCCAAAAATGGAGGCAATTATGTAGATACGAATGGAAAATGTGATGCAGCTACCAGGTGCTTGATGTCTATAATACTGTTTTCGTTAAAATGGCCATCAACATCTACTTGCAAGAGGGCCTAGTAAATACCATACAAGGGATGAGACTACAAGCTTCACTTAAGTTCAGAAGCTAACCATCCCTGGTCAATATAAGTTCTCATAAAAAAACCTAAATAAAGACTGTCTAATCTGTTAATTTTCTACTTCATCAGGTCAAGAATTTTGCAAATAATCTTTAAAATAGCAGTGAAAATACTCTGTAAGCTAACAGCATTCATGAACCCATTTTGGCAGCTTTATAGTCACAGAAAATCAATGTTACTCTCAAACATGAAAAAAAAATGGCTCACATTCCTGACATACATATTTGAAATGCATTAAATGATCAAGTTAAGAAATGTAGCATATTATTTTCCTTTGTTGATTATTATAGTTGCGTAAGACACAAAAACATTTTTGTTAGGGCAACTTTTTGCGAAAAGCCGCTATCTACATAAGTTAATATTTACCAGAAAACAGAAATAATTACTTAAATATTTTTTGTTATAAAAATTCAAAAGCACAAGCTAGAAAATAAAATATAAATCAATGCCCTCTATGATCTGGAAGACAGTCTTAAAAGTTTATTTTGTTATGATATACTTTTCGGTAGCATCAATATCTCATTCTCTATTGGCAAAAAAAGAAGAAAAAAAGATAAAAATAGAAAAATTTAAAAATTCTGAGCCCTTAAGACAGGATAATGGGCTGTTGGAGAAATAAAAGAGCAGCGCATCTTGAGAGCTACAAAGTGCCAATATGAATCATATCCCTGACATCTTAAATAACCAGAGGATTTGAAAATGTGAAACGTTCTTTTTTTTTTTCACTAGGGCAAAGCAGAGAACAGGTGGAGGCAAATACGTCACACTGTACAAAAATATCAACAAGTGAAGTATAAAATTCACTTCCATACATCCTCTAGGCCAGGCCATGAAGTATAATTCTTAATGGGTATATTAAGAATATGTACAGCATATGATTTTGTTTCCCTAACAAAGAATATCCATAATGCCATAAAAAAAATGGCCAAGGCAAAAGTTTATGTATTCTGTACTTTAAAGTAGGGATGCACCGATACCAAGTACCGTACTCAGTACAAGTACAGATACTTTTCCAGCTCCAGGACTAGACTAGAGAAAAATTCAAAAGTTAGGAGGCAGCTGTCATTTGTAAGGAGCACACGGAGCTCCTGGGATTTGTACATCTGTTTTAATGTACAATTTTGTTTTTATAAATATAAATAGAGGGATGCACCAATGCCATTTTTGCAAGTACGAGTACTGGTACTTGCCGAGTATTTACAAGTACTGATACATTTTTGTTTATTGTCATGTGACAGTTTTTCTAAAACAATACAGACTAATGATTTCAGGACAGTGGTGGAGCACTAGAGCCAGGTCCCAGCTGCAACCACTGCAACCCTGGTAGTTCTCATGAAAATACCAAGTATCGGCACTGGTATGCGGAAAGTATTGGTGCATCCCTACTTTAAAGTGTATGTCAAGTCAGCTTTTGGACAAAGTGGGAAAGAATTAGGGTTTCTGCAGAGTTTTTGCTGCTCTCTGATGTTCCGTTAGAGAGATGTAACCTAAGTTCCAGTCCTGCTGCCAACAGTATAACCAGAAAGGGAGTGAGGGAAATATACAACAGTGACACAGACAAAAACAAAAATCTGACAGGGGTTCTAGCCTTCTACTACTCTATTTAAGAAAAGTTGTTGTTTTTTGTATTGCTGTTGGAAGGTTCTGGTCACTTCCTGCCTGGTAAAAGCAGGACAGGGAATGAGGAAAATGTATCTAACTCAGATAGCAGTAGACAAGAATTCTAACCTGTAGGGCCCGTTAACACCCCAGCCATTGGATTAATTGTGCGTAACCATGTGATTAACGCACGGCCCTGGTGTGAACAAGCCCTTACCCACTCAATCCAAAACGAAGAAAAACGGTTTTGGACGGACATAAACTTTATTTTTGCTGCTATTTTCAAATTCTAGAATGTGTTTAATTGCAGGAACTGACTTTATAGGAATAGGCATTCATTAAATGAAAATGATTTGGTAGTTTGTTGATTGGAGAATACTAACAGGGTTATTCACAAAAGGGTGGAGAGTTTGGAGAAGGCAGGAGAAGGGAACAATCTAGGACAACATAGCTGAACTGGTAAGTGAGCTGAATTTGAGAATTGTTCCCAATCAGCAAGAGTGTCCTAGATTGTTCACTTCTCCTACCTTCACCAAACACTTCACCCTTTTGTGAATAACCGTGTTTGATTTTTTGGCACACAATTGACTTTGGTAACCAATCCAATACTGAGGATTACCTTATGAAATTTTAACATACCGCTTATGATGACGCAGCTTTGCTATATCTTAAGATAATTTAATAAGAAATAAGACTAGAAAACCAGTGGACTTTAGTGCCACAGGATTTGGCGAGCAAAAGTCACTTCAACGCAAAATTTCAGGGAGGCCATATGCCACACTTTGAAAACAATCTTTGGCATCTGGAGACAATTATGCACACTATACCTTAAGTCTTCTATGTGGTTTCTAACTTACAGATAATGCAATCTAATCTTTACTTTCAAACATCGCTACTGGATTTAACAAAATTCATAAGCTATACAGTAGATAGGGAACAAAACAAATGCACCCACACTACATATGCTTTAACTAATAAAAAAGTAAACTTTTGTTTCGTCCAGGAAGTAGAGTTCCTGTTAAATTGACATTTTACATAGTGGACGTCAGAGCAATTCTATGGTGCTCTAGAGTAATTCAGCTCAGCTGTACCGTCTCCTGTGAGTCACACATCCATACACAACTAATAAATAATAATTAATATAAAATAAGGCTATAAATCTCAGATATCCATTGATTATCTCAAGTATCTTGTTACTCTGCAAAATTTCTCATAGCTAGTATGAGAACAATTAGATATAAAGCCTGACCACAATGAGTCTATCCACAGTCTTAAAAATAAATTAATAAGTAAATAAAAAAGAAATAGACAAAGTTAACTAAGACAGTGTTGTGTCTGAGGTTAAAGAAACCAAGATCTCAGTCACAACAGCACAGTGGTCTTTCGGCTTTGGCTAAAGAGCAAGAGAGAGAGCGCAGTGCCTACTACAAGCATAGAATTGACTTTTGGAACCTGTGAGTGAAACAGGAGCAAATTTGACCATCCCCAACATAATTTTTCAAGCAGTATTGTTCCTTATAGTTTCTTTTTACCAAAATGTGCTTCTTGATTGTTGGCCGACAACCAGGGGAGCTTTAACAATTAAAGTGTATTTATCTCTGCACACAGCAAAACATATTTGTGATTAGATTAACCCAGACAACAAACTCAATAGGAACTAGTCACATGACCAGGTGAAAGGTTGTCTTGATAAATAAGTTATTTTATGATTATTCATTTAGCTCCCACAAAAATATGCTTTGCTGTGTGATGGAAAAGAACACTATTCCCAGATGATCAAAAACACCCAAACGCAATGGACCACAGTCTAATTAGTAAAAGGTCAACTATGCAACCCATTCTTTTACCAAGAGAAAATAAAAGACCCAGTCCCTTAATCGTGACTGCCTACAAGAGATAATATTCCATCTCAATATCCAGCAAATATATACTTTCAGTTCTCAACTAATGAGAAAAGCTGCATTAAGTAACTTCTTCCAATTCTGGAAACCATAAATAAGCTTTAAACATGCTAATGCTTTCAAAAACAGTATAAAGAAAAAAAAAAAAGAGGTTACCCGGAATTTGTAACTTGTCAAAAGACCCTTTTGTCCTGGTAAGTTTGACATCATTTTATGATCATTGGGTGCCTACTTCATTTACAGTTTTAGAAGCATAATATCCCCGACTTTCATACCAGATGACAGTGGTTAGATGACAGTTTCATTTAAATCGAGTAGGGATGGCATCTAATTATTTTGTAATACAATTTGGCAAAAATGTTGTTTGCAAACATTTTCCAACAGTCCACATACAGCGTGTTCACAGTATCAGGGAAGACTCTGCTTATGCCTCTGTGAATTGTTGTCCCAATCTCCCCTCAAATAATTAACTGAAATTTCTACTCAGCCAACATGTTTCACTTTCTGCCTACAAGACTACATTCTGTGTTGACAGTTAAGATGTAGGAAACAGATATCGTGGGGCACAGTGAAAATAGAACACTGCAGTGCTTGTGTGATCTCCTTATTCATTGGTGCCTCCAGCTACTGAGTGTACATCATGGCTCAAGATAAAGCCTTCATTGCCCCCACATAGTAAAATAAGCAGCTGGTGAATCAATCATTTCATGAAAATTCTGTGCATTTTGTTACATATATATATATATATATATATGTATATAATCTATATCGTTTTTAATATTTTTTGTTTTGCTATTCATTTGGATTCAAAGTACATTCAGATCCTCCACTTTAGGGACCTTATACAAAATCTTTATAGGTTTGTAGGGATGAATGCCGAGATGTTGAAACTATGGAACCAAATGACTTTGAATCACCTCTCCAAGAAGAATTTCAGAGCTCGGTCAATGTTCATTCGATGGCCGACTCTGGTGACTCCCAGGTCAATGTAATCCTCCTTGGTCAGTGATGGTAAGTGACTGCCATCAATCTCATTGTCTAGAAAATGTTCTCGGTGCTCACCAAGATTTAAATACTCCAACCAATCAGCCACATCATACTTTGTCCAGAAATGGATGGGCTTAGATGCAAATGGTTTTTCTGTTGGGGGTAGAATGAAATGCGTTGGGGATAGGGACCTACTGCCCGTCTGGAAGCCAGGGAAGGCATCTCCTCCAGCTGTGGGGGAGCCCCTCAGGTCAAAGACCCCCGTGTAAACAGGGGCAGAAGGCAAGATGGGTAAAGAAGAAGGACGTGGTGTAGGGCTTATCTTGTGCTCCGGTGGCAAGGTTGAGGGACTTGGTGCTCTTCTCAGGGTTGGTCGGATGTCAAAATCCACACTCTTGGGATGTTTTGGAGTAGGCTGTGGGGATTTAGGCCAGTTGTGAAACAGACTGCTCACAGGTTTAGAAGAGATTAGAGAAGCAGCAGAGTCATCCACTATCCTATAATAGAGTAAGAGAAAGCAGGTTACAAGATAATAGTAATCTCTCTGTTCGTCAATCAGACAACAATATGCAAATGTGTTGGTCATTTTTCTGCCATTCAGGAGTAATATGAAAGAATCTAAATGACAATGTAAAACAAATCTACTAAACAATACTTCATGAAACATTGTAGAGAAGGGCACTTTGGCTCAAAAGTGAATTTTGGATAAAAGAACTTATATGCGGTATCATACTGTTTAATGATAGTATTAAAGGGTTTCTAAACCCTATGTTTTTTTTTTGCCTACATCTTCTGCTAGCAAGCTTACCACATCTGTGCTGCACACTCCCGTCCGAGAAAACGAAACTGCTCAAGCGGCCGCAAACCATCTTGGGGCGGGCACATGCGCAGTTCTGATTTTTGGACGGGAGAGAAGCAGAGACGCAAGGTAAGTCTATGGACGCGTGCACCCGCATGCAGACACTACTGGATCGGAAGTGCCTGCAAGGACAGAGCAGTCCGCGCTGGATCGCAGAGCCGCCGCACCGCTGGAGGAACAGATGAAAATATCAGGAAAGAAGAAGAAGATCAGATTAAGAGACATCATTTAAGGTAAGTGCTGACATTAACATTGGGGGGAGGGAAACATTTTTTTGCCTTTTAATGTCATTTTAACTGTATACAGTTATCAGAATACATTGATTGTGCGTCCAGGGATAGTGAGTGATTCCTAACCACATGTAATCGTATCACCAACGATTACATGCAATGTGTCAGCATTCTGTCTCTTTCAAATGCAATCACCCGATCATTAACTTGAATGGGTGACAGCTGTCACTTGTAAATGGCAGATTAGGGATTCCTGCTGCAGGAAATTACAAGTTCCTGCCGCAAGAATCACTAATCACACCTAAAATATAGGTGTCAATGGAGCCTTAGTTTCATTTTTCAGCTCTGTAAAGTAAGGGGTAAGCTGTTCTTGAGACAGGTGGTGCAGGCATGGAATTCAGCAGGAATCAGCTGAATTGCAAACAGTGTATGGTCAGCTTTAGAACACATGTTGTCTTTTTATACTTCAAATGATTAAAAAACTTATTTTAAATATACTAAGCTGCAGTAAAACTGCATTGGATTCTAAACTGACTTTCACTGCTCAACTGTCTGTAAATCTTATCAAGTCAGAAAGAAGCCATAGGGGTTGATTTACTAACCTTATAAACACACCACGAACATGTATACACCTCTGTAGTGTGTTCCCTCCCAGCATGATCTATGGGTGGAATCTAAACACCTTTGTAGTGTGTACACACCCAGCAGGTGTGTTGTGCAAAGTCCTGCCCTGAATTGCAAGGTGATGTTGTGTAAATTAGCTCTACATTGTGTTGCTTGCGTTGATGAATGCAGGAATGTAAATGCATGAGCTAACCATTTTTGTCTAAACTGTGAAGCAGCATTATATATGCATCATGTGCATGATTTTTTCCATATATGGCATTAGTGGAAATATGATTATAGAGACTTTTTGGTTGATAAATACGCTTTGCTGTGTAAAAATCACACGCACCTGGTGCGTGCGTGTGTTTAGGTTAGTAAATCACTACCCTAATGTCCATATAGACCGGAGCTCATGTGGGATGTCTTTTGCATAACGTGACATTTAAGAAAACAGCACAAGTATATTATTTTTCGTGAACTCGAGGCAGTTATAAGCTATTTCCATTTAATTACCAGAAGAGCAGAACTCAGATGGAGGGAAGAAGGGGGAAAGTGCAGACATATGGCTAAAATCAGTGTAATTATTCTCCTTTACTGTACAATTAGCAGATTTAAGTTGGGTCAGTCACCAAAAACTGTATTGCTTAAAGAGTCACTGTCACTTTGCATTTTCAGAACAAAGTGACAGTGTATATACGTAGTACACCACCCCGGGCATGTATACTTTACCAGCCATGCTTCCTCACCACCAACCTTGCACTTGCTTAGCCTTCACCAATAGCACAGTCCTTCCTGTATGGGGAAGCATGTGGCCTCCTCTATGTGAGTGCTTGGTCCTAAGTGACCAAACACCATCACGTGGGTGGTGCCATGACATAATTTCCTTGTTTAAGCTCCAACACTGGAAACAGACGAAGATGCAGCAATGGAGGGGGGTGGTGGTAAAGTCTGGCTGGGGAAGTATACATGTCTGAGAGGTAGACAAAGTATAAACACTGTGACTTTGCCCTGAATGGACAAAGTGACAATGTCTCCAACTGCATAGGAGTACAATCATCTCACCTACATGTTTGTGCTGTAAGGCAGGGAACAAAATTAACATTTTGGTCAAATTTGATTGTTCCCAGATATGTATTTAAACAATTTAGCTGTATTTCTACAGGTAAGCTGAAATACATTACCTGAATTAGTAAAATACTAATCATTTTACAGTAGTCAGTGATATTTCATGTAAAAAAAACTTCTCCATCAAAGGACTGTAAATCAATAGTTGTCTGTCAAGTCTCCCGCCGCTGTGCAGGACTGCAGAATCTCTTGACATAAGCCTAGGTGAGTCTATCATTAGAACAGATACACCGATCTGTCACTGTGACTCATCCTCCAACTGATCTCCCTGCACTCTTTTCACAGAGGCTGAGATCCAAAGCTGAAAACTAAAACATTAAATGAGAGAATGCAATATATCCCTAAAAAGAATGTTTTCTTAAAGTAAATCTGTGCTTTGCCGATAAAACACAAAGCAATGGGTTCACAAGCTGCATCAACTTCCTTTCCCTTCACTCCCTCATTATTCCATTTGATCACCAAGAGTTCATAGAGTTAGCCTTACATAATCCAACTGCAACTTGAAACTTACACAGGTCTGAAGACTCTCTCACCACTCCCATGCAACAGTGCTGGGTGCTAGGGAAACCAATCACCGAGCACAATCGCTGTTACATAGGAGAAATTAAACCAAGATCTTCTGTTATCACACACCGCTAGGTTATGTTGCAGAATAAAACATGAATTTACCTTATTGAATTTACTTAAATCCTGCTTTTATGATCCTCTGCAGGTGCATGATACTAAAAGTGCAGGGCTCGGTAAAAAGGGTTCATATGCGTTTAAACATCTGTGACGTACTATGCAAACTGCTGGTTTTACTGCAATTTCCATAAGCATTGCTACAGGTAAGCACTGTCAATCTACTGCACAGGTAAGAGCTTGCATGGCCAGTCACTCATAGGCAGTCTGGAGGACGTGCAATCAGTGGTGGCCACCATGGGAGGCACTTCTCTTACAGTTATCCCAATGTACCGCTGTAGTCTAGAGTGGCTGGACAGATGACATTGCTGCTGGTCTTTTGCAGAGCCTGTGAGAGTCCTGTGTCACCCTTCACATGGGAGTGCTTTACAATCATCCTGACTGGCTAGATCAACAGATGTTTAAATAGATATTACTAGGGGGGGGTTCACATATACTATGTAAGTCATTGACAATAGTGTTAAGGTGGCCATACACTGTGCAAATTATGTACAGTGGGAGCTGCCCCCTTTCTACCAGCATCCCTCGATCAGCTGATGGATGGAGCCAGTTGGAAAACATTTTTACGAACAGAGCCGGCGGCCAATGAGGTACCAGCTCGGTTGAGTTACCAGCTCAGCATCCAGGCATAACGATTGATTCCTAACTACATGTTAATATATCACACACCATTACATGCAGTGTGCTTGCGTTTACATGCAGCGGTTGTCACCTGATTATTAGCTTGAATGGGTGACAGCTGCTGCTTGTAAACGCCACATTAGGGATTTCTGCTGCAGGAAAACACAAGTTCCTGATGCAGGAATCCCTAATCACACCTAAACATACAGGTGTAAATGGGGCCTTATTGTGTGTATATTAGTTTTTGTAGTTCTGGTTGTGGGGGATTGTGCATATTTCTATGTGCGTGTATCTGTGTGTGTAAAGTATTAAATGTGGCAAGTGGCCCCCATGGGGAAAAAAAATGTGTCCAGTGGCCCCAGAGTGAATCGAGTTTGAGACCCCTGATGTAAAGAGACTCATCTGTACATTTTTAGTATTTTATTAAAATAGTTTCCACGCTTGTCAATATTCATGCATTTGGTGGCAGACATATTTGCACATTGCAAATGCAGGCTCTGCTTAGTAGAGCTGTAGAGTGATTGTACCTCAGAGATTCTCTAATCTCACTCCCTACTAGACAGTCTGTTTGTTTAACCAGTAGCAGACACAAAAAATGTTACTTGTAAATAACTTTGCCATACTTTGTATTGAAATTCGAACATACAGTAACACTAGTTGTAAAACAAATGTTAATTTTACTATATAGTTTAGGCAGTGAAAGTTACTGCCAGAATCGATGGGCCTATAGCTAAAATGTAAAAATTGATTTGGTCTGTAGGGATATACAAGTGTGGGAACGGAAGTGGAAAAGAAAAATAGGCTCTATGCTTTCCAACATGCAAGCTAAAATGCAAAGGTGTATATATGTATAGGTTGAGTTGAGACTTTGCAAAGAATACCCAATTTCATGCAAGGAAAAAGAAATAGCTTTTTTGCTGGCACATGGTTGGATGATGGAAGTCAGCAGAGCTTCACCTCATTCATTAATGCTAAGGGAAAATTCCCCTTGCAAAGTTAACAGCCTATTGGTCCTTAGCAAATCAACCCCTATGAGTAAGCCAGCTACTTCTAAACAATGCTTTTCCAGTGTGGCTGATGTCTTATATCAACAGTTGTAAAACATATGAAAGAGGGATCATTTACATTTTTAAAAGTCTTATCAAATAATATTCTAAGGTAAACACTATAATAACTCAAAGTAAAAACATACTATACTTTAACTTTAAAAGGGAACATAAAAAGTCAAATTAGGTTTCTAGTTTAATGGGTCCAGTTTCACTCAGTACAAATGTTATAAATGTTATACATGTGATTCCTTATAATCTTACGTACCGATGTCTTTGTATAGAGGTTGGTCTCTCTGGTGTATATGATACTGCTGATTCTGGTGGCCTTGACCAAGACACTCCACCTATATGCTGTAGCTTGGAACTTAACTCTGTGATCATATTTGTCTTTACTGTAGAGCTTGGAGAGATTTTTTCTTGGGAGTAAGCTTCCCAAGGCAGAGTGGGAGATTTCCGCTGAGAATCCTTGGTTGCCTCTGCAGGAGCACTGAGTGAAGGCCCTTTAGATGGTGTCAGGGTAAAGACATTGTCCGTGCAGGGTGCAACTGAAATAGTGGTACTGGTTGCAGTAATGGGATCTCTGAGAAGTCCAGGTGTTCTGCTTGGGAAAGTCCGGGACCGTATTTTATTTTGGAGAACAGCCTTTTCAGCACCAAATGCCTGCCCATCTAGATAAGTGATATAAGTGTCCAAAAGTTCTGTTCCTTCTGCTGAAAGCCCAGACATACTTGACAATGTAGAAACACTACTAATGGTTTCCAAATGGTGATCACTGCTGCTTCGACTATCAATTTCCTCTATACCAGAATCAGTCACAGTGTCTATGCCGTCTGAAGCTGGTATTTGGATCGATGACACAACAGATGAGAAATTGACATGAGGTTCTTTGAGTTCTGGTGTCTGAGTTAAATTGGCTACTTCACTGTCATAAGAAGTGAGACTAGATGTTGTAGAATCTAGAGCAGGAGTGCTACCAGAATCAGGCGGAGCTGGGGGCACAGGAGGAGGCAATGTGTACGCCCCACCAGATGCACCTAGTGGGGAATCAGGCTTGTCAAAACTATTTGAAAATTCTAAGGGTGGAGGGAGTGGATCTGTAAATAGAAATTCATCATCAACATCAATAGAAGGTGCTGGGGGAGGCAAAACTAATAATGGGAGCCCATTCTCTTTGGAGTTTGTCTCATGCGGCTCCACATTTGTGCTAGGTAAGGGAGCATGATTGACTGCTGTGCAGGCAAATGGCCTTTCATTTTTCATTTCTTTACCTATAGACATCCTATTATTTTCTTGTTCGTCCTTGTGAGTGGAGTTATCCATAAAACGCACATGTAATTCTATCTTTTCCTGGCCTTCTGTTCTCTTTTCCCAAGCTTTACCGTGTTCAACTCCTTGTAGTAACAATAAGGCTGGGGATCGATGACCAGAACTCTCATCTGATTTTCTTTCTCCAGTTGGGGACACCATGGAGGACTTGTATTCCATTTCTTTTCTTTTAACTGGGCCTGAATCCCACAGTCGATGGGGTGAGCTGCTTCGAGATTCTATTGGTGATTTTTGCTCAGAAAACCGTGGAGATGAGGGGCGTGATTTTCTTTCTTCTATTTCATTCCTGGTATGCTGCTGTGACTCTTTTAAAGCTCGCTCTCTTGCTGCCAAAGCAAGGCCTAGAGGGGAACTAGGATCTAAGATTTTCCCAGTCAAAGGATGTATAAGTGGAGTGGATCCTCCAACTGGGTTAACATTGGACATTGTCATTGAACTGGAGCATGACTGTAGCTGTGGTAAATAAGTGGAACACACAGTGCTAAATGCGCTAGTAGTATTAGGTCCATATACCTTGCCAGTTTTGGGCTGGTAGGAATACCCAGTAGAAATGTCCCTATTTACAGGGGCCCCAACATTGGCGGGCACATTCAAGTGCATGTATGGTTCGCTGGAAAACATGCCCTCATCAATAGATTTGGAATGCTTTAATCTTGGAGCAGGGGTAGGCTCTGTTTCTTCATCAGTGGACAGAAAGAGAGCAGACTTTCGACGGGCTTCGTTAAACCACTCACGGTCCCGCCGTGCTGCACCGACAATAGCTGCTCCAAACTGGCTTGTAAAGTCAATGTTATCTCTCAGCTGCAAAGAAGGGATGGGATCTGGCTGGGTTTCAGCTTCCATGCTGCTCCCTTGGCTGCTTCTTCCACTGCTACTGGTTGATGGGGCTTTTATAATGATTGTAGGTATAGGAATGGAACTTTTTTCGTGAGATTTGGTGGCCTGTTGTTGCTGGTGATGTGATTGGTATTGCTGCTGCTGCTGCTGATGTTGTTGCAAGTGCTGCTGTTGTTCATTTTCCACCTTCACCTGCTTTACTAGCTGACCTTTTCGTCGGGCTGCTTTGGGTGGTACATACATTGCAGTGCTGGCTGCTCTAGAAGGTAGATTGAAATAACGCATCTCCTGAGTCTGGGACCTCCAGCTCCTCATGTTGGGGGTCCCCATTCGAATCTGGTCATCTGCTGCTTGTTCAGAATCTTGATGGTAAAGCTGCTGCAGCTTCTCCCGTCGCTGAGACGCTTCCATTATTTGCTGGTCAAATATACTTGTCTCCTGACGCATTGAAGGGGAAAAAACTTTAGACTCTCCACTGTGATTAAAGTTAGATCTCATAACTGGGCTAACCCTGGGTGAAGATGAAGGGGCAGTGTTGTATGGGGGATCTGGAGGAGAAGTAGTTGGAGGAGGAGGAATATCTTCTGAACTAGGAACAGAAAGACTTCGGTTGAACTTTATTGGGGGTGCAGACAAAAATGGCTTTTCATCATCTCCGGCACCTACAAGATATTTGAAAAAGAGAGAATAAGAGATTCACAAATTTTCGTCTATCAAAAGGACATGTTAAAAGGTAATGTAAACTGTACATATTTTACTGTATACTCTATTGTAAATTACTGAGAGCATCTTTTTTTTTTTTGCATTGCTTTCAAGAGGGCAATTATTTCCTTTTCTTTTTGTATGACTAAATATTTATCCCTCATTCCTTAGAGTGCACTATATGTGCATCAGGGAAGCTAAAATCTATGCTATCTAGAGTTTCAACTCCTGTTACAGTCATCCAAGGCAGGCAGGTTTTTCCAGAGTTGCCAGACTAAAACCTACCACTCCTATTAGGCATTAGCAATACAGGACAACTTTCAATGGCAGAGCACAGAGATTGAAAACCACAAATTTTTTGCCAGTGCACATGTCTATTCATTACTAATGCGTTCTTCAGGCAACCAAAGTGATATATATAAATCTGGACAATATCAGATAGCCTTGTTAAAAATAAAATAGAACTACATTTTCTGTGACAAACTATGAAAGAGCGTCATTGTAATAGCAAATATGTGGTCTTCCACATTGTGGAACAGATCATAAACATTTAAAGAGAAAGAAAAAAGAAAAACAACAATCAGAACAATACAAAAATAACCTGGAGAACATACCGACTATCTTTTAATTAAACATCAGGAACAGATTTCAGAGGTTAGATACAGGTGAAACTCGAATAATTAGAATATCGTGCAAAAGTAATTGCAGTAAGTGCTGTAAAAGGGGCCCAAACCAAGTACTGAGTACATATGCATGCTTGTACTTTCCAGAGGTCCGATATTGTTCTATGTACAATCCTTGTTTTATTGATTGCATGTAATAATCTACTTTTTTGGGGTTCTTGGGGTTTTCATGAGCTGTAAGCCATAATCATCACAATTATGACAAATTACGGCTTGAATTATCTTGCTTTGCATGTAATGAGTCTATCTCATATATTAGTTTCACATTTTAAGTTGCATTAGTGAAATAAATGAACTTTGCACGATATTCTAATTATTCGAGTTTCACCTGTATAATCGACAGAGAACCGGATACATTGTGCATGGAATTTAAATAAATCATCAAGGATGAATTGGAGAAAAAAGTGGACAAACTAAAAAGGACTATGAAAAGTGAATGACAGAAGATACAGTAACATTTGCAAAAAAAAAAGAAGAAAATATCAAATCAGAAACCTAATAGAAACCTCTTTGAGCAACTAAATTGTAATTTCAGAGAGCTTCCAGGAAGGATAAGGACCAATATTGCAACATAATTTGTAAAGACATTGAAAATTAAATGTTAAAGAACAAGGATTGCTTTCCAGAAGATATCAAGAAACCATCACTGATAGAACAGAGATAAAGCAAATATGTAAAGATTAAACAGAACCCCCATACAGAAAACACATCAATAACAAGCAAAGACTAGCCAGACAATAGAACCTTTAGTGCTGTAGTTCAAACTGGCACTGAGAGCACTTCCATAACGGAAGTCCACTTGAACTCTGAATACTGCATTAAAATGACTTCAAGCAACTAAAGAAGAATCAATCAGTGATGACCAACTTATGCCACTTAGTTTAAAAACCAACACAATGGGTGACATACCTAAAGAGATCAGGTTATTCCCAATTTAGAGAACAGGAGACCTAAAGACCAAGCAAAGTATCCAATAATTTGCCTGATGCCGCACATCAGAGAGAGTATGCTGCACAGAATACAAACTTAAATACAAATTGAGTTACCAGATGTTTAATCTGGGTTTAGTATAGGCAGCGCAACTAGAGACAATATTGCAAATGCATGCTGGATAAGTGAAAAAGCCAAGAAGTAGAAGGAGGAATGCAACATGGACTTCAATAAAAGCAGGCCTGGAGAAAGATGGTAGGGGTTTCAAGATTGGTGGAAGTAATAACAATCCTCAATATGTTGCTGACACTACACATGGGACTTGCGCTAAATGTGAAGAAAAATACCTGTAAAACCAGTTTCTTGGAGTAGATTGTGACGGACTGAACCGTCACCAGGGCTGCTGGAGGAGCCTGAGGGCTAGCCTCCTTCCTACGGACTACGGGCCTAGGGCTGCAAAGATTTATTACACCGGAGAACTTTGTGTGCTGTGTGTTCCCAGTTTAATATTTCATCTAGAGAGAGAACTTGTCACTATTTGCCTTGATGGGAACCATTCTTCTAAAGGCAGCAGGCTGGCTGGAGTGACCATTGTTTGCAATGATGGGATTAAGTTCCTCTCTAATTAAGGACATTCATCCCAAAGAATGTCTGTGCTTAAAAGACTTCTAATGCGGCACCCGGCTGTCTGGGGGAGGGGACACACTAAACTCTAATCTGATCCTGTCAGGTATAAACTCTGTGTGCTTCCTTCAATAAAGCAGATCTTGTTTTCCACCTCAACATTGGTGTCGTCTAATGATTGAGTGGTTTAGCGTTCTGTCCTAATATATTGGTTCTGTCCAATAATTAGGCAGGTTTGGGCTGAGGACACTGGAATTCGGGTTCCAGCGGAGAGGAAGCTGATTTCTGATGGAGGTACCCAGTCGGGGTACCAGGGGGTCCGTCACATACATCACAGGACACAGGGAGTTAATTCATAGACCACTGGAGTTATCCAGCTACCTTCAGGTCATTGGACACTGGCTAATCAAACAAAGCTGCAGGACAGCCTTGTATAACCCCTCCCACTCCCAGCCTACCTTAGCTTTGTAACAAGCAGTACAGGGTGGAATTACATAATACAAAGGGAAGCATCCTGTGTGTTGTGATGTACTACAAGAA
>NW_017307943.1:206471-211480 GCF_000935625.1 Nanorana parkeri | reverse complement strand
ATCTCGTGGCCCAACGAAGGACTGATTGGGTGGTCATAATAATCTGGCCACTCAGTGTGTGTGTGTATATATATATATATATATAGCCCTTGATGGTACTCAAGGCTAAATGCTGGTTCTGGCCAGAGTGGAGGAAGGATAAAATGCCTCCCATGGAGTATGTCATAGAATGGAACTTCCTGGCCTCGTACCATACAAAGTACAACTTCTAGGTGTGATGGTAGACCATGTGGGAGGTTAGTTTCCTAGGCTTAAGGAGTGTAGAGATGACAGCGTCTGAAAGACTGCTGTCCCTCAGAACTTAGGCTTCAACAGGCAAGTCATTAAAACCAGGAACCGAGAAGCAGAGTGGAATACCAGACCTTGAGACAGAAGGTCTGGGTGGTCCAAAAGTGCCAACGGAGAGTCCACAATGAGTTTGACCACATCCTAGGATCTCTTGAGCCAGATGGGGGCAATGAGGATCACTAGAATGCCCTCTGAAGATTTTGCCTTGAATACTTTGCAGGAACATGACAGAGGAGGGAAAGCATAAAACTGATACCATGGTGTCAACAAGGCATCCATCATGAAGGCTAGAGGATCCCTGATCCTGGTGACAAACCTTTCCAGCTTTTAGCTGACGTTAGATGCCAGGAGATCTATGTCCAGCTTACCCCTTCAGTGACAAAGAGTTCAAAACACGTCTAGATCAAGGGCCCACTCTCTAGGACTCAGACGCTGATGACTGAGGTAATCTGACAGTCAATTTTCCACGCCTGGCATGTGTACAGCGGACAGGGCCAGAATGTGAAGTTCCACTAAAGCCAGTATCAGGGTGGTTGCTTGCAAAATAGCTAAGGAGCTCCATGGAACAAAACTCCAGCCAAAGGATCCACCACATGTGGATAGAAAGGGGGCTCATCCTAGAGATTTGGTGATGGTCAGGGCTGCAAGGGCAAAAAAGACCCTAAAAAAAGGGCTTCTAACCTCTTGTCTGTATGGTCCTTGAAGACCTGGACATCCTCTACAGGAACTGTAAGGGTCTTGTTCAGGGAAGAGGTCCACAGCAGGGACTTCCCACTTTGTAAGGATGCCATCATCAATAGGATTCTGCTGGGCAAACCATTTAGGAGATGAAAACTGTATCTCAGGGTGATCAAAGTCACCATAAACATTAAAGACCATAAAAGCGGTGAGCAGGAAAGGTTTTACCAGGTTTAGACATTTTCCAAGAGTCCAAATGCATGACCTTCAGAAGAGTTGACACAGGCAGCTCTAACTGCACACAAGTGTGGACCACATCCATAAGGACAGAAATCATGTCTTGTAAGTTTAGAGAGATGTAAGGGGACAGGTCCTCTTTATGAGAAGACTCCCGGGAGCTGGAAACCATTTCTGCAGGTGGAGGAGAGTCAGAGAGGGTCACAAAGGTAGCAGAGAAGAGGTTGTTGCTCCTACTGCTTCAAGAATCAACGGGATTAGTCAACTTCCCCATAAAATCCTACATAATGGCAGTACATTTCTCTCTAGACAGAACATAGAGGAAGGTGGCTCAGAGGAGGACCGTGAAGCTAGCAGTAAAGCAGAATGGGAGAAAACAAAGTGCCCAAAGGAGGTAAATCCACAATCTAGTTTTGTGGCTCCCACACTCCCTGCCTCAGTGACCCTGTGTCTATTACTGGCCATGTGCTGTTTCCTACATGGCAGCAGTGAGATGGTGTCCTGTGTCCACACACTAGACACTGTACTAATCAATATGATTACCCAGGTTTCAGCTTGTAAACTCATTCAGCGATATGGCAGTAAAGCTCTCTGGTAACTTGTGCAGAGTGTAGCATTGGCAGCAGAGCAAGTGGCTAGCTGGAAGCATGGCAGAATTATAAAAAAGCTGCACAGGCATTGTTCCTGGCTTATAGGCCACATAGGAAGCCCAATGGTGCCAGTTTTAATTGCATAAAACTCTACACAACCTTAAAGCATGGCTCAAAATTTGTGTCAGATCCTCCCCATTTATGACCATTAGAGGACTGAGGCTACTTCCTGGGCACCTGGGGTGCATGGCTGCAGCTTACCTAAGGGGCTTTTCATCTTGCCAAAGACGAGGTGGCGGTCAGTAGGATATGCAATCTGACCTTCACCCTTCTAGGGAGGTATTCAGTGTCAGGACTCAATAGATGTACCGTGGCCTAGACCTTAAAGCACCATGCGGCTAACCACCCTCAGTACACAAAGTGTCGAGGAGGGTGTCGACGGCAGGGTCCAGGGACTGAGCATATAACAAGCCAGCCCCACATCTTGCTTATGGTGCCAAGGGAACACTGATGCAGATAGTTGCTTGAGGTGCCACAATAGCTTAGAGTGGCTTACAGAAAACTGCTTGAAGAATCTTGCAGAAAAAAAAATCTGTACGATGATCAGAGCTCAGAAATCAAGAAACCAAGATTGTGACAACAGTAAAAACAGCTAACTTTGGAGTTGATGATGGAGGCATAGAAGTAGTAAACAGCTTCTGCCTCCTAGGATTAATTGATAAAGGATTAGACAGTCAAGAAATATAAATTAGACTGGCACTCAGAAAAGCAAGGATGAAAGACCTAGAGAAGACCTTCAAAAGTGCTGCTGTGTCTATAAGAAAATAAGCATTGTCCAGGCTATTGTATTTTCTCTATCACTCTCTATGAATGTGAAAGCTGGACAATTAATAATACAGTCGGAAAGTATTAATACCTTTGAACTTTGGCATAGATGAAGAATTATAAGAATATAGTGCACAACGAGGAAAAGAAACAAATTAATCCTTCAACAAACCAAAACTAGTCTACTAGAAGTCCAGATGGCCAAACTGAAGCCAACAAATGTTGGACATATTAGAATAATCAAGTTACTGGAAAAGAACATTTAAGAAAGTATCAACATGCCTTTGCACAGACTAAATACCCAAACTAATTAGGGGTATGGAGGACCAGAGCTATGAGACAAGGCTAATAAATTTAAACATGTTCACATTGGAGGTTAGGAGATTAAGGGTGGATATGATTGCCATGTACAAGATGTTCAATGGTGACTGCAACATCAGCGACAAACTATTTAAAATTAACTCCATTACAAAAACTAGAGGCCACCACCTAAAATTGGTGTAAAAAAAATTCCAGCACAAGGGGCGAAGGGGGTTCTTCACAGTTAGAGCGGTTAGGGTCTGGAACTCACTGCCACAGGCATTGATTTCAGCTAAGAGTGTGGAATTGTTCAAGGAACTTTTGGACGATTTCCTAACGGACCGTAATATACAGGGGTACAAGTACTCCTAAGAATGAGATCCTATAGGTTGGACTTGATGGACTAATGTCTTTATTCAACCTCAAATACTATGTAACTATGTATAATTCTGGAGAAACACTCTCCATGCAGAAACCAGAATTTAACATCTACTTAATGGAACTTAAAAGGAACTACAACCTCCTATCCCTTAAGGTAAAAAAATGCCATATTAGGCTTATTTGGATTGCAGCTGCAATGGTTCTGCACATGTAATTTGCTATGACACTAGCCATTTGAGGGCTTGAATGTTTGGTTGAGAGATAAAAGAAGTAGACATGTAAGCCGGCAAAAAAATTGTTTAGTTCTTCCTGTTTTTGGGGATCGGGTCCGAAAGTCAATTTGTTTCGTTATTCATATAAGTTAAACACTAATTATGAATGGACGTTCATTGCAGAAAAGTGACAGTAAATGTGTTTCTTTTTAACTTTAACAGTCCTCAGGAACATGAAGCATTTTTTTTCTCAAATTCTATTAAACAGCGTGGGGTCTGGGTTGTGGGGAAGAGGCCCTTGTCTTCATCAACAGGAGGACAAAGTGCTTTGCCACCCTCCCCATGTTGAGAGCACGTGGCCTGGTATGCTGTAGGAGGGGGGCACACAGTCTTCCCCCTCCTTTCCTGCTCTGCCAGGCTGCTGCTCGGATCAAGGGTCTGGTAAGAAAATTTAGGGGGGACCCCACACTTTTTTGTTTTTTTGGGCGTGGCAGTCCCACCTTAAATGTCTAAAAATAAGCACACTGGCAACCTTGACTGTTGGCACGCCTTAAAAGTGAAGGTTTTAAAATTGGTGGTGGATAAAATTCTTCTTTAATATTGTTGCCATATGCTGGTATTTTGTAAATAATTTACAGTGGAGAAATATGTGGCACTTCCAAGTTAATATGGAACAAGAATAATAGATGTACAGCTTTATACATTGGTAGTCATGTTATAAATAGCTTCAACTCCAGCAAAACTTCTTATATATATATATATTCATGGATTTCAGGGACAGTTTGGACTGAAGCTCTGGGAAGGCCCATTGCTGGTACAAAAATAAACAGTATAGACTTCATGAACAGGTACAGGTGGTACCAAGGCACTGGAAAATCTGCTGTGGTGGTACACACCTAACCATAGTTTAGGAAACACTCTTGGATAATACGGACCATAATTACTCCTCAGGACACAACATTGTTAGCTATGTAAGTAGCGGATTTGTTGATTGATATATATGTATATATAGTATATATATAGTATATAAGGGTTGTATCCTTTTTTTTATGGTCCAAGTCCCCATTGGAGAAGATCTCTCCTCACATCTTGTCTCGCCTAGACCCTGCACACAGGGTGTTACCAGACTAAATCTTCACTCTAGAGAAAGTTAGCAAGGACATGGCTTCTATTTCATTCCATTATATCCAACCAAATTAAAATGCTTTAGCTGGAACTGAAATTTAGAGCCCATTCACACCAGGGCGACGGCGTTTTATCGTGTCTCGCCTAGACCCTGCACACAGGGTGTTACCAGACTAAATCTTCACTCTAGAGAAAGTTAGCAAGGACATGGCTTCTATTTCATTCCATTATATCCAACCAAATTAAAATGCTTTAGCTGGAACTGAAATTTAGAGCCCATTCACACCAGGGCGACGGCGTTTCAGCGTGCTTTACGCATTCTGTAGCGCATTTTTGCTCATTTCAGCGCGTTTTTTTTTTTTTTTTTTTTTTT
>NW_017307943.1:202741-206390 GCF_000935625.1 Nanorana parkeri | reverse complement strand
CAATAGCATTTTAAAGCTTGTTTTCAGCTCATGCTACAGTTGTCCGATGAAAAGCAGTCTCAGCTTCAAAATCACACTAAAAAACACGCACAAACACACAATATCGTGCTGATCGGCGTGTTTCCATTGAAGCAAAAACAGACTGATGAGAGAAAAAGAAGCACAAAAGACGTTCAGGGACTATTTTAAACACCAGGTGTATTTTGATGCGCGATTCAGCGCGTTTGTGTGAACGGCCCCCCATAGGAATTCCATGTTGCATAAGTTTCAGCGTGGAAAAAAAAAAGTGAGAAGAAACGCCCTGGTGTGAATGGGGCCTTAAAGTAATTCAGTGGTTGCAACCACAGTCAACACTATGTTGGTAAGGAATTTGTAAAACTCTTTGCGTAGTATATCACCCCACATAAAAGTGCCAAGAACACCATGCATGTCATTGTACTAGGTGCAGCCAGCACTGAGGGCAGGTTCACACCATAAAGTCCACGTTCCAGTGCATTCGGCCTCTGGAACGCAAGCCGGCCGGCTCCAATACTGCAAGCACTGTTCCGGGTGCGGGCGATCGCACTGTGGGGGGGGCGTAGCTGCGGTGCCATTGACTTTCCTGCACAGCCATGCACCCTCCCACCCCTGAACGCGGCCGGCTTCCAGTGCGTTCCAGAGGCTGAACACACTGGAACGTGGACTTTATGGTGTGAGCCGGCCCTTAGTGTAAAAAAAGTGTATTGATTCGCATGGTTCAATAAACATGGATGCCCAGCAAAGTGGATGCTTCCCTTACACTACAAATAAATACACTGTCTTAGTTGCAATTGGATTCCACAATAACTTTTAAAGCTAGCCCTAGTGTTCACTCAAACACCAGATGCCTAATAGGGATCTGTATCAGTTGATTTGTTTAGTGCTTGGGTTATGTACAAAAGAACATACAATGAGGTCATCACAAATGTGTCTGCATCTCATATCAGGGCCCTCAATATCACTGTCATTCCTCCGTTAAAGGCAGGAGACCAACTGTAATATGTCAAAAGTAAAAATATTAAAAGTGCAAACGGTGTATGAAATTTGCACAGTTGTAAAACTGTATATAAAAGCCAAATGTTTTGCATGGAATGGGGAAGGGTTTTTACTGCTACGTTGGTTAGAGATGTTCCTTCAATTCTGGTCTACTAAAATAATTGACATTGTTTCAGAGAGTGAGCAACAGTCTCTCTACCATAGAGCGGCAGATAGCAGTAAAAACATGTAAGGGGGTTCGAACCCTTTTTTTTTTAAACCCGTTTTGACATACATTTTAAACTCACTAGACTGTACTTACCAATAGACTTCTGTCGTAGCATTAATGCCTGGGATGGTGAAGAGGACAAATAGGAGGGACCCTCAAAGACAGATTGTGCACTTGAGACTCTATGCTGTCCATAACTTGGCTATGAAAACACATTAATTAACATATTAAAAACAAAACACAACAGAGCGCTTCAGCCATTTTTTTTTATACAGGCAAAATATTCTACAGAATGATTTATTGTGTACACAACCTTTTGAAGACAGTGCTACAACTGAGGGACAGGGGTCCACACATATGTCCTAGCAAATTCTGCAAGGTTATGTAGTAGATTACACACCTGTGTTGGACATGAAGAGGTTTCCTGTAATAGTAGAAATCTCTGCATATAGAGATGAATAGAAGCTTCTTTTGGTCAAGCTATTGAAGGTTGTGCCTTGGCTGGCATTTTCCATCCAATCAATATAAGTGTAATTATGCTATTGCCACACTGGACTTCCAGTCATAAAAGTATTGTTAAGGATCTCCTGCAATAATGTGCATTCATTTTAGCCCTTGCAGCCCAGGAATTGGGCTTAGAGTAGATTTAAACCAAACCCTAAAGTCTCATATAAGCCTAAAAATGGTAATGTAACTTCAGAAGTTGTTTTCTGTCTTTATAAGAATACCTGGTGACCTTGCCATGAAGGTCCTTGTTCAGGAAACTCCTGTTTAGAGGATGACAACTGGCTCCCAGGTGTGCTCCTCCATTATCAGCCTGTTACACGTGCCCCTGGTGAAGACTGCAAATGACTGTGTCGACACATTTTGCATGGCCCATCATTGTCACCATTGCTAAACCTGACCAAAGAAATAATGTGCAGCTGATGCTGGAGTGTATGCATGTAGATAAATGGTTGAAAAAGGCTGGAAGAGATCAGCAGTACTGAAATGCAAACAAAGATGAACAAAAGTAAAAACTATAAAAATATATATATATATAATACATAGTGCTTTAGAAAACGAAAACCTGGTGTTTTGGTCTCCCTGTGGTTTTAAGAGCTTCCTCCAGATGCTACATTTGGTGGCAGTTAAAAAATGTATGGTTACAGTGACATTAAAGTCAATCTTTTTTTTCCCTTTCCCAATCCTGCTGTAAGGATTTACCTTAAATTATGTCTCTTAATCCGATCATCTTCTTTACTGTCCTTTTCAGCTGTCCCTCCAGCATTGGTGCGTGTCTTCGATCCAGCGCCGACTCCTCTGTCCTCCTCTTCTCGGCTGTTCCACAGAGTCTGTGCGGGTGCACGCTGCTCCATATACTTACCTTGGGTCTTGCCCCGTCTCCCGGCCGAACATCTGAACTGCGCATGTGCCCGCAGTAGATATATGCAAAAACGTGCAAGGGTTTAATAGCCCTTTAAGTAGATGTAAACCTTAACTGGCTGACATTTAGTTTGCTAAAGCACTGTGTTTAATTATTAACTGCCATGACTTTTTTCCCCATAAAATACGGTTTTCAACTTTTTTCATCCTTTGTTGCATCTCAATACTGCTGATCTCTTCCTATCTCTTCAAGCCACTGTTTACATGACCTTTCTTTAGCATCAAATGCACATCATTGTTCTGGACCAGCTTGCCAACAGCAACAATGGTGGATAATGTCTGGACATTGTGTGTCAACAACATGGACGTACAATGGAGAGACCATTCCACAAAAAGAAAATGCCTCAATAAGGATCATCGTGACAGGAATTAAATTAATGAAAGCTTTAGAATGAAAAATATTAAACACTTATGAAATTACATTAAAGGAGAACTATGGGGTCAGTGTTTTTCCCCATAGTTCTCCTTAGGGTAACAGGAGGACACAAACTAACGTCCTCCCGTTACCCTAAGCTCCGTATGCCGCGAGCTACAACTCGAGGTATACTGAGACGTAGATGACGGGATCCGCCCAGCTGCGTGAGTGACAGCTGGCTATGCCTATCTAGAGGCAGAGCCAGCTGTACCCGCCCCCTCCCCCTTCCGTTCCGCCAGTCAGCGCTGGCAGATCGGAGCCGGGAGAGGGGAATCCAGCCCCTCCCCCTGTCACGGCAGAGAGCCGTGACAGGATCGAGAGGTGAGCAAACCTGGTATGTGTTCGCTCACCTCCCGATCTACTGAGCCGACCTGTGACAGTCTCATTGTCACAGGTCGGCTAGAATTATGAGGTGAGTGGAAATCACTCATCTCATAGTTCTCCTTTAAAGTAAGACTAAACGCAGGAGCTAAATCTTAAAAATGCATAGTTAAAGTAATTTAACTATTAGGAAAAATGTATCTTATTTGTGTATCACTCGGCTGTAGATCCTCAAATCATCTCTGAACTGGTGCGGACACTGTCCT
>NW_017307943.1:129701-200835 GCF_000935625.1 Nanorana parkeri | reverse complement strand
TTTTAGTTTGTAACCAATAGCATTTTAAAGCTTGTTTTCAGCTCATGCTACAGTTGTCCGATGAAAAGCAGTCTCAGCTTCAAAATCACACTAAAAAACACGCACAAACACACAATATCGTGCTGATCGGCGTGTTTCCATTGAAGCAAAAACAGACTGATGAGAGAAAAAGAAGCACAAAAGACGTTCAGGGACTATTTTAAACACCAGGTGTATTTTGATGCGCGATTCAGCGCGTTTGTGTGAACGGCCCCCCATAGGAATTCCATGTTGCATAAGTTTCAGCGTGGAAAAAAAAAAGTGAGAAGAAACGCCCTGGTGTGAATGGGGCCTTAAAGTAATTCAGTGGTTGCAACCACAGTCAACACTATGTTGGTAAGGAATTTGTAAAACTCTTTGCGTAGTATATCACCCCACATAAAAGTGCCAAGAACACCATGCATGTCATTGTACTAGGTGCAGCCAGCACTGAGGGCAGGTTCACACCATAAAGTCCACGTTCCAGTGCATTCGGCCTCTGGAACGCAAGCCGGCCGGCTCCAATACTGCAAGCACTGTTCCGGGTGCGGGCGATCGCACTGTGGGGGGGGCGTAGCTGCGGTGCCATTGACTTTCCTGCACAGCCATGCACCCTCCCACCCCTGAACGCGGCCGGCTTCCAGTGCGTTCCAGAGGCTGAACACACTGGAACGTGGACTTTATGGTGTGAGCCGGCCCTTAGTGTAAAAAAAGTGTATTGATTCGCATGGTTCAATAAACATGGATGCCCAGCAAAGTGGATGCTTCCCTTACACTACAAATAAATACACTGTCTTAGTTGCAATTGGATTCCACAATAACTTTTAAAGCTAGCCCTAGTGTTCACTCAAACACCAGATGCCTAATAGGGATCTGTATCAGTTGATTTGTTTAGTGCTTGGGTTATGTACAAAAGAACATACAATGAGGTCATCACAAATGTGTCTGCATCTCATATCAGGGCCCTCAATATCACTGTCATTCCTCCGTTAAAGGCAGGAGACCAACTGTAATATGTCAAAAGTAAAAATATTAAAAGTGCAAACGGTGTATGAAATTTGCACAGTTGTAAAACTGTATATAAAAGCCAAATGTTTTGCATGGAATGGGGAAGGGTTTTTACTGCTACGTTGGTTAGAGATGTTCCTTCAATTCTGGTCTACTAAAATAATTGACATTGTTTCAGAGAGTGAGCAACAGTCTCTCTACCATAGAGCGGCAGATAGCAGTAAAAACATGTAAGGGGGTTCGAACCCTTTTTTTTTTAAACCCGTTTTGACATACATTTTAAACTCACTAGACTGTACTTACCAATAGACTTCTGTCGTAGCATTAATGCCTGGGATGGTGAAGAGGACAAATAGGAGGGACCCTCAAAGACAGATTGTGCACTTGAGACTCTATGCTGTCCATAACTTGGCTATGAAAACACATTAATTAACATATTAAAAACAAAACACAACAGAGCGCTTCAGCCATTTTTTTTTATACAGGCAAAATATTCTACAGAATGATTTATTGTGTACACAACCTTTTGAAGACAGTGCTACAACTGAGGGACAGGGGTCCACACATATGTCCTAGCAAATTCTGCAAGGTTATGTAGTAGATTACACACCTGTGTTGGACATGAAGAGGTTTCCTGTAATAGTAGAAATCTCTGCATATAGAGATGAATAGAAGCTTCTTTTGGTCAAGCTATTGAAGGTTGTGCCTTGGCTGGCATTTTCCATCCAATCAATATAAGTGTAATTATGCTATTGCCACACTGGACTTCCAGTCATAAAAGTATTGTTAAGGATCTCCTGCAATAATGTGCATTCATTTTAGCCCTTGCAGCCCAGGAATTGGGCTTAGAGTAGATTTAAACCAAACCCTAAAGTCTCATATAAGCCTAAAAATGGTAATGTAACTTCAGAAGTTGTTTTCTGTCTTTATAAGAATACCTGGTGACCTTGCCATGAAGGTCCTTGTTCAGGAAACTCCTGTTTAGAGGATGACAACTGGCTCCCAGGTGTGCTCCTCCATTATCAGCCTGTTACACGTGCCCCTGGTGAAGACTGCAAATGACTGTGTCGACACATTTTGCATGGCCCATCATTGTCACCATTGCTAAACCTGACCAAAGAAATAATGTGCAGCTGATGCTGGAGTGTATGCATGTAGATAAATGGTTGAAAAAGGCTGGAAGAGATCAGCAGTACTGAAATGCAAACAAAGATGAACAAAAGTAAAAACTATAAAAATATATATATATATAATACATAGTGCTTTAGAAAACGAAAACCTGGTGTTTTGGTCTCCCTGTGGTTTTAAGAGCTTCCTCCAGATGCTACATTTGGTGGCAGTTAAAAAATGTATGGTTACAGTGACATTAAAGTCAATCTTTTTTTTCCCTTTCCCAATCCTGCTGTAAGGATTTACCTTAAATTATGTCTCTTAATCCGATCATCTTCTTTACTGTCCTTTTCAGCTGTCCCTCCAGCATTGGTGCGTGTCTTCGATCCAGCGCCGACTCCTCTGTCCTCCTCTTCTCGGCTGTTCCACAGAGTCTGTGCGGGTGCACGCTGCTCCATATACTTACCTTGGGTCTTGCCCCGTCTCCCGGCCGAACATCTGAACTGCGCATGTGCCCGCAGTAGATATATGCAAAAACGTGCAAGGGTTTAATAGCCCTTTAAGTAGATGTAAACCTTAACTGGCTGACATTTAGTTTGCTAAAGCACTGTGTTTAATTATTAACTGCCATGACTTTTTTCCCCATAAAATACGGTTTTCAACTTTTTTCATCCTTTGTTGCATCTCAATACTGCTGATCTCTTCCTATCTCTTCAAGCCACTGTTTACATGACCTTTCTTTAGCATCAAATGCACATCATTGTTCTGGACCAGCTTGCCAACAGCAACAATGGTGGATAATGTCTGGACATTGTGTGTCAACAACATGGACGTACAATGGAGAGACCATTCCACAAAAAGAAAATGCCTCAATAAGGATCATCGTGACAGGAATTAAATTAATGAAAGCTTTAGAATGAAAAATATTAAACACTTATGAAATTACATTAAAGGAGAACTATGGGGTCAGTGTTTTTCCCCATAGTTCTCCTTAGGGTAACAGGAGGACACAAACTAACGTCCTCCCGTTACCCTAAGCTCCGTATGCCGCGAGCTACAACTCGAGGTATACTGAGACGTAGATGACGGGATCCGCCCAGCTGCGTGAGTGACAGCTGGCTATGCCTATCTAGAGGCAGAGCCAGCTGTACCCGCCCCCTCCCCCTTCCGTTCCGCCAGTCAGCGCTGGCAGATCGGAGCCGGGAGAGGGGAATCCAGCCCCTCCCCCTGTCACGGCAGAGAGCCGTGACAGGATCGAGAGGTGAGCAAACCTGGTATGTGTTCGCTCACCTCCCGATCTACTGAGCCGACCTGTGACAGTCTCATTGTCACAGGTCGGCTAGAATTATGAGGTGAGTGGAAATCACTCATCTCATAGTTCTCCTTTAAAGTAAGACTAAACGCAGGAGCTAAATCTTAAAAATGCATAGTTAAAGTAATTTAACTATTAGGAAAAATGTATCTTATTTGTGTATCACTCGGCTGTAGATCCTCAAATCATCTCTGAACTGGTGCGGACACTGTCCTTCCTTCTGGAGGGTGGCTACTTTTGTCCCCCATGGTCCCTGTGTATGTTGTAAAATAGCCACCGCTCCAAACTTGCTCATATGATGGACTACAATCTCATGTTTAGTTAACTAATTTGTATTGAGATTGTAGTCAATCATGGTCGTGAGCTTGGAGCGGTGGATAATTTTCAAAACACACAGGGATCATGGAGAACAAAAGTAGCCACCATCCAGAAGTAAGGAAGGACAGTGTCATAATGAATTCAGAGATGATTTGAGGATCTACAGCTGAGTGATACACAAAAAGGCTACATTTGTATTAATAGTTAGGGTACTTGAATGCATTTTTAAATTTAACTCCTGAGTTTAGGATCACTTTAATATATTAAAACTTATATTAGAGTTTACAATTGGATTTAAGAATAAATTAAGCACAAAACCACATGAGCCTGGAACTAACAGCCCAAGTCTTTCATTTATGTGTCTGGGGCAGGATGGCATACTGCTACAACATAAATTTGGGACACGTGCAAGAGTTAGAATTTTAAGACACCAAAGTATAGGAGTCCATTTCATACATTACATGTCCAAAGAATCAAGGTAGAGATGTATCTTTACATATTATACAATATTCTATAAAAACATAAATCCTTCAAGTGCACACATACTGTACATTTGATATAGATATTCCAATTTCATATTCCCTCTGGCTTTCACGCTTATATATGTTTTAGCTAGAATTTGATCTAATGGTGGTGCTATGTAAACTACACTGTACATGACTGGCAGATATAGTTCATAAGCTTTCAATGACCATAGTGATCTAATTTAGGAACCCCATTTGTGTCCAAATCCCCCATGGCAAATGGCAAAATTTGAAAAACGTAGAAGAGGCCAGAAGGACATAGCAAAGTGAAGAGTTGTGAAAAGAAGGAAAGAAAGGTAATTCTATATAACTGACAGAATCAAAAATGCACGGCAAGTATGTTAGAGACAAAAAAAATATGTAAAAGGTGAATGTGAGTGTTAAAAGAAAACTACCTTTCCTATGATTAGGAAGTGTCAGCATCAACTTTAGAAACTGTTACAACAAAAACATGCCTATGAAATTCTCAATTATTCTGCATTCTATAACAATGATTTGTGTAAAAGTAGTCAGAGGATTTCAATACTAAAAGTACAGATAGTTTGGTACCTCAGAGGAGAAAAAGCCTTTCCCAGCACTCCGTGATGTTCCAAGTGATGCCAGTGTGCCTGGGCTTGAGCTCTCATTCACACTGATGGTTTGTTGGGCTGCCGCCAGAATCTCATCCAGCTTGTCTGCAGGTAAGGAAAGAGAAATGAGTGACAGTCATGTGACCAGGGGTAAAGAAGCACACTAAAATTATATTTTAGAGTACATAGTGCTGAGTAGCTGCAGGTGTGCATGCTTCCCATACTGAGATGAGGAGGAAAAAAACAGCTTTTAGTTCCAAAATTCCAAACAAAGCATGCTTTGTCAATTTCCTTACATGCCCACCATTTCAGCAAATAAATAAATACATTTGCCTTGAAAACAAATAAGGAGTAAAGGATGGTTAAAACATCTGTCAGGTTCTCATTGCTAGTGTGTGGGGTGGCACTGGAAGATCTAATTGAGTAATGATGGGTAGTTTGAACCAAATTGAGGTTTTAAATGTAGGGGTGTGTTAGGTCCTAGGCTACTCAACTTTTGGGGGAACCAGGTAAAGTACTAGTTCATGAGCTACATAACTGCGTGTAGTGAAGAAAGCCTTGTACAAAAGACTGTCGATAAGATACAAATTTTTAAAAGTTAAAAAAGTGCAAATCAACATTGGGGGATCATGGTGACCACCCCTCATTGGTGCTATTGGGAAATAAAGAACCTGGCAGCTGTCTGAGAGCTGGAGCTAATTGCTGGGTTAACTGAAGTCCAGAAACAAATGGCAAATGAGGCGCTGGACTGGTATCTTTATGAAATTTTTTTAGACTAGGGGGGTTGGAATTACTGCTTGGGCCTAATGGTTTAGGTTTGGTAGCTCTTTTGCAGGAATCAATAGACCCCTTAGGTTAGGCAGCTCTTCTACAGGAATGAGGAGACCCCTAGGGGAGGGCCGGGAACCAAATAGAGAAATCCATATGTGATGGGTAGAATGAGAGCGCCAGATCAAGAGAAGTTTGGAGTCCAAGATCTTTTAATCACTCAACAGATGCCAGTAAAAACAGTAGATAGCCAGTTAACTTTGGGGCTACAATTTCCCCTTCATCAGGGGTGAATGGAAAGAATACAATTTTGGATAGACTCAAATGATGGCTTCAGGGCTGACTGCATTCAGAGGTGAAAATACCAATTGGTCAGTAGTAATGCCAGCAAGGACAGCTAAAATGCAATCCTGCGTTGGCTATCTACTCCTTTTACTGTCATTAGTTGAGTGATTAAAAGATCTTGGACTCTAAACTTATCTTGGTCTGGCGCTCTCATTCTTCCCATTACATGCTGGGTTAACTGAGGCTGTTATGGTGGGTAACTATTTGGGGTCAAACTGTGTTCTCACTGAAAACATTACTCCTATCATGATGTTCACTTTGCACTAAGAGTTTAAGGAAACTATCTAAAGGACATGGCAATAAAAAACATAATTTTGTTGGAAAGGGTTAGAACCTTTGTCAGCTTCTCACTGTTGCCTGTGTACCCCATTGGGTAGATTTTCCCTCACTTCCTTTGCTGGTTACACATTGTGTATCAGGTGTGACAGGGTGTTATTGGAACAGAAAGTGAGGGGACATTTCCCAATGGCTACAGAGACAGCAATAAAAACCTAAAACAGGATTTAACCCTTACCTACTGTATCCAAAATTTTCATTTTCTAGTTCGGAATAACTTACTTTTCTTTGAAGGGGCATCATTTTGCCACTGTTACAGCCTCTCCTGCATGTATCAATATCTCAAGGGCCAGATTTAATAGGCACAGGAGGCTTGAATTTAGCAGAATCAAAGACCTCGAAATAGCTTCTTTCATTTACATATTTTTATAGAAAATATATTTCTTTAAAAAAAAAGAAAGGAAGGAAATAAACAAAAATTCAGCACATAGATGTATATATAGAGTTTATCATAACATTTTGCAGAAGGTCATTTGATGCTCCATAGATAAAGGATACTTACTATGTGAGGCTTTAAATGTTATTGTAGCTGCAGGCTCTAAAGGTTATTTAAGTTAAGTATTTGACGCACAGCCCCATTGCTACCTTGAACCAAGCGCTGCCCCTTTATCACCGGCAATTACTCTAGAATGTGCCTGGAGTATAAAGTGTGCAGATTTTCCATTCACGTGCTGTCTCCAGAATGCCATAGAAGCAAACAGTAATTAGGGGGCCATAAGCAAGATAAGAACCTTGTTCCGTTTTGCCAGCTGAGACAAAATGGAAGCAGTGCCAGCTGAGACCTAAAGCCATACTTTGCCTTATAAAATATGTGTCTGTAAATCATTGTCTCACGTTACCCATGGGAAGAAATGTTGTTAATGTTTTCTTGCCTTCTTTCTAATAAATGATAAGGGGATCAATAATGAGAGTCAACCCTTACTTAGTGCCATTTGGTACACCGTCCTTTTCTTCTCTGTGTTCTGAGTAGGTTCATATTCTAAAAGGAACAAATGTCATTAGTTAATTACCAATTATTCTGCATATAATTAAAAGGTGACTATTACAACTGTAATGGATTTGAGGCCTACTTGTTCAGTAATTTAGTGTTCATCCAAGAATCCGTGTACTGCACCAATCCTCTCCAGTCCCTGTTATCACTAAAGGTCTAGAGATCTGGGGACATCCATTTCTTACCTGTTTGTGATGTAGGAGAGGCCCTCCCAAACAAAGCTGCTCTCAGAAAGCCTGATTGCTAAAATAATAGTTTTTTTTGCTTGGATTAAACCTATATTTTGCTTAATGCATAATGATGATATTTGTCCAAGTTAAACATTAGCAAAAAATTTTGATATCAAGTCAGAAGATAGAAACCTGATTCAGTCCACTTTTATGATCAACAAAAGCCATTAAACATATTTTAAATAATAGCATAAGTATCTGATTTAGTAATTATCATAGTTTTCTGTTTCTGTACAAGCAGCACTCAGACTGCGAGAGTGCAACGCTCTAAGTCAGGCATAGGCAACCTTGGCACTCCAACTGTTTTGAAACTACAAAGCCCGTGAAGCATTACAAGACTCTGGCAGCCACAGGGATAACTTCCAGATGTAGAGGCATGAAGAGATTTGTAGTGTTACCACAGCTGGAGTGCCAATGTTGCCTACCCCTGCTCCAAGTCATCTAGGGCGCACCTACCTTGAACAGTGATTTCAGCCTAGCAATAAAAACATGCATACAGGAGGGAAGGATAATGTGAATTTTTTTAACTATCAAATCAACAGTCTGGAGGTGGGTCTTTGAGCAAATTGTGATTATTAAGTGCAGTGAAACAAAAACAAAGTCATGGACTTGGTTGTGCTCCCTCGTATGGGTGTCTAAAATGACTGGCTAAATATAACTACAAGAATCTTTAGTAGATGATACTTCACATATATTTTTCAACTCTTATTGAAGCCTTTTTCTAAATTTTCTTCCGAACACCACAGAAAAAAAAAGGAACCAGAGGCACAGCAAGATTGCCAGTGTCGACGTTATAGCTTATAGACATTGCTCCAATTATTGTAACATTGCAGATACTGGAAAAATGGCACCTTTCCATAATTATCATTTATCTCCTGTGGGCCTCAAAACTCCACAGCCAGGTCTTCATGTCAAGCAGCCCTTCCCAAACCGCATTGCTCTGGGGTTTTACTGGCTTATTACCTAATCTTGTATTTCCTCTCAAATTCTCTTCTAAAGCACATTCTTCAACAGAGGAATGTGTGAAAAGAGTACAAACACAGAATGATACATTATTTATTTGCTTCATTCAGTTACAGCTCAGTGCTCAACCCACGTCCTGCACACAGGAGTGTGGCTATTTCCCATTGTGAAATAGCACATAACAAGATTTCTCCACTCAGAAGAGGAAAACCGCCATGAATGTACCATTGAGGAAGCCATTCAGCCAACTGAATGGCCTGTGTTTGACAGGCTAGTTATGAAAGAGTCCCCACTGTTAATTTCTGCAGTTACCTCCTTGTGCTGTCGTAAAAGGCAATCGAAAATTGTTGTAGAGGCACGATTCCTAACACTTAATGTGGGGATGGGGTTTAGTTCATACTGCTGCACCATGATCTTTAAAGAACTCTAGGCAAGTAGCTTAATGGATAAAGTACATCCATAGGAGCAGTTTTACATGCCAAAAGGATTTATATCTCTGTCCACTTAATTCTGGAACTTATAGAGCTCTTTGACAGCACAGGAGAACTGCTTCTTTTCTGATGCAGTTAAAGTGATATTCATGTTAACTCCCCTCCCCCACCCTCCCAAGGACTTACCTTAAATGATGCCACTTGATCTGATCATCTTCTTCTTTCCACTTGCTTTCAGGAGTCCCTTCAGCGCTGGTGCCGGTCTTTGATCCAGTGCAGACTGCTTTGTCTTCTGTGTCCCACGGTGTCTGTCTGACATGCATGCTCGGGCTGCATGCTTTGACTTACACAGTGTCTCTCCTCTTCTCCCTGCCGAAAATCTCTACTGCGCATGCGCCTGCCCCATGATCCTTCACTGCCCCTCGAGAGTCTTCAGACGGGACAGAGCGACGGAGACTGAGGTAAGTAATTACCTAATTGGTAACTTTATGTTTTTGCATATATTTACTGCTAGCTAGCAATAGATATATGTCAAAACAAAGAGTGACTTTAATTCTACTGTCAGTAATTCTTACAGATTTTGTTCTTCTCCAGCCTGTGAATTATAGGCAAGTGCACAAGGGTTGCCAGGTGTGTCTGGGCACACCCTAATCACCCCAAGCCCAACACCGAAATCACAACTGCTGATGCCGCAGTATAGTCACTGAGCCGGTAAAGGGATCATAAAGATCTCTCTGTGACCAGTTCAGTGATACTTAGCGCAGCAGCACTTGCCACTTACATTCCTCACATAACAGCTGCAGTCCTTGGTGCCAGGGAAGCTGCGAAGGAGCATGGCTGCGGCTTCCCATCCAATCATGAAGCTGGTAGGTGGTCATCTGTCCACCTGCCAGACTCCCTACTTCATTACTACACCCCTGCTGGAAGAGGTAAGGGACAGTTGACGAGATGGGAATCCGGGATGCCTCGGGTCTGTGTTTGTATGTATGTGTGTATTATATTTACGTATCACTTGTGTGTGTTTGTACTTTTGAGTGACCTCCTAATGCAATTGGCTGTGCACCCCCTATGCTGTGAATAGACAGTGAAAAGAGAGGCAGGAGACCAATGAGCTCATCATTCTATCACTCTGCTCTTTTTCTATTAGCATTCTCCTTGTTAGTGCATGAGCACTGATTGGCTCCTTGTGCTGCTTCTCCCTCTCCTATGCTATGGATTGCAAGAGGCTGATGCCAAGTCAAATTCAGGTACTTAGACTGCTTGCATAAAAAAAAAATGATGAATACAGAGCTGCATTTATTTATGTCTTCTATATCTGCCATATAAAAACCTAAAGTTGAGCTACCAAATTATAATGTATACCTTTTAAAATATTAAAGCACAAAAATTAACATCTGTTTTCCTTTGGGCGCTTTTTCTTTTTGGAGGCACAATTCGGAAAACAAAGGAAACTAGTCAGTTATGAAAAATCACCATTGGATCTAGTTATGTATTCACTATAAAGACACAAATCCATGTTTGTTATCAAAGACAAGTGCAGCTTTGCTAAGGTATATAGTATAATTATTTATAAGTCCAGACAACAATTTATTTTGGTGAATGTAATTGATTCTTTCCCCAATTTTTGCCTGGCAGGATAGGTTTCAATGCCCATACAGTTTTAACAATTTATAAATGGGGGCCGCTAGTGTCCTTACTGAGCGCTCTGCAGCACATACTGAAGTGGCTATGCAGTGCTTATTGAGGTTGAACACACTTCCCATAATAAGCCACTCCTAATTAGAATTTTTTTTTAAAAATTGTAAACTTAATATAATGACATTTTAATATGCAGTAAAACATTAAAAAAATATGCTCACCAGTTTTCTTTTTCCAAGGAGAAACTAAAGGAAATAAGAGATAAATGGTTACCCTGTGTATATATTGTAGTATCCCCGCCAGCATATTAAAAAAAAATTCCAGCACTTCAAAAAATTTTCAGCACTGAGGCATATTAAGCTAAATTCAATTTGCCACAATTTAAAGAAAACCCTACATAAAGTTTGTCAATTTGCGACTGAGCATATTATAATTATTGCATATGTGGAGGTTACCTTCAGTAAGAAAAGTATGTGAAAACAGGTGGATCCAGAGCTACAGGCAACTACAGCTATCTACTTTTTTTGTGAAAATGACCCTGCCTTTGCCTCCTTTCTCTTGACTGAAGGTAGCCTCTGCTTACACATTTTTCATAAATACTGAATTTGAATCCAGAATCATGACAGGTATGTTTTTTGTTTGCCACTGTTTGAACATGGCATTTTGAACCCTTCAACAGAAACTGGGATTGTTAGGTGGTAATACACCTACTGAAATACTTATAACTGAAATACCCTACAATATTGTATAAATATTAAAATATATAGCATATATTTTAACTTTGCAGGAAATGTTAATAGTGTGTGGGTGTGTATATATATATAATATACACAGTATATATGTATTTTTACAATCCATTTTTAGAATTGAAGCTAAACCTCAGGGAAATATAAACACATGCAATTAAATATGATTTCATAAACACATTAAATGTAGATTTACAGATATTGTAAGTAGCCTAAATACCTGAATCTGCCTTGATATCAGACTGCTGCATTTGCATTGTCTGCAAGTGACAATTGTGCTACCCCCCTGGTTTAATGCAGGAGCATGAAGGATTTACCTGGGCACCCTGGTTGTCTAGTACATGATCCAGCCCACTGGGTGTGAATAGGGGAAGGGGGCGAGTGGGATATCAATTTGAAAGTTAGTATTGCCAAGTCTGGTCTCTCATATAGCAGAGCCATTGGTGTCATTGTAATGTGCCCCCTGTGCCTGTAGGATTGCAATAAATCCACCAACAAAGAATACAAGATGGGGCTTTTAAGGTGAGAGGAATACAAATAAATGCATAAATCAACATGCATATCACATATTTCAACATTTTTTTTAATTTTATTTTTTCAAATTTGTTGTTTTATAATTTAACAAATATATCCTATTATTAAAACATATAAATTATAACCACATAACTTAAAACCAATAACAATGAGGACTTCAATTGGCCCACCCCAGCCGAGAACGTAACACATCAATATCAAGGTTGGCGTGGGATGAGTGTACTCAGTACAGAGAGTGTGTAGACACAAACACGATTTTGGCTAGAAGGAACTGGCTCACAATGTGTTACTATTCTGACTTGTTGTAGAAGGTATCTATTGACCGTTACCGTATTCCTTCTACCTGGTTGTCCCTGTGTGCTTCTCACTGTTTCCTGGGTGATGCTCCCTGGGAGTGTGTATTCCCTCACCACAAAATTTTTAGAAAATGGCTGCCTCTTATCTTCCTAAAGAAGCTTTGGTGAAACGCGTAGAAGTCTGGACCCACTGCATATGTATGTGTCACCTAACATTGAATATTATGACTAATAAATGTGCTCAATGTACTGCTCTGAGAAAAATAATAAAGGAAGTGTATTGAATTGATTGCATTCCAAAAAATGTGCTGGTGTGATCTAGGGGGGCGTGGTGCCGTGTTACTATGATAAATCCTGATGTAAAGGGAATCCTTATTGTTACTGGTTTTAAGATATGTGGTTATATTGTATATGTTTTAAAAATTTAATATATTTGTTAATAGATCATAAAACAACAAATTTGAAAATAAAAAATGTTGGAATATGTGATATGCATGTTGATTTATGGATTTATTTGTATTCCTCTCACTCGTTATGGCACCTTAAAAGCCCCATCTTGTATTCTTTGTTGGTGGATTTAATGAAATTAGGGGTGTAGTGTCCCGTTCTTCTAAAGATGCACAACATATTTTGCATAACTTGTAGGATTACAACCCAATCAACATGCTATTAAAATGTTTCTTTGATGACACCATCCCTGGGTCTGTGTGCTGATGTTTGCTCTGAGTAGACTGTCAGCCGAAAATCTGGGTCTGAACGTGCGAATTGTGGCCACCAGTGACTAGTCAATGTTAGGGCAGAACGGAGAGTGGCAAGACTGGTACAAGACAACAGAAGGGCAACAGTGCCGTATCAGATTCCTCGCATCACCTTTCAACATCTCGTGGAGTCACGAGGCGGCCCAACAAAGTCATCTCGTGGAGTTATCTCGTGGCCCAACGAAGTACTGATGGGGTGGTCATAATAATCTGGTCACTCAGTGCATATATATATATACAGGTGCTACATATCAAATGGAAAGCCAGGGACACTGAGGCTTAGAAAAAAATATGTTCTTGAATGGCTTATATATACAAAACAGAAGCAAGTAAGTATGTGCAATAAGGGCTAAACATTTTGCAGTGTTGTTTTTCTTCCCTCAAAAAACCCCCAACAAACTGGACATTCACTTTAAATAGCATAATGCCAATGAGGTTTTCGAAAAACAACAATCTGTTCTGCAAAAGTAACATATTTTGGGATTTCCATGCAGAAGAAATAAAAGAGGCCAATCTGCTTGAGGAAATTATAGCCAAGAATACGTTTTCTTACATAATCCTCCTTGTGTTGTCATGTGGCAAGAGACATTTTTACATACACATGCACAGTCCTGTCTTAGAACCGATTTCATATGATAACTGCTTCTGGATTAATACTTTGTACCGATAAGCCACGCCAAGTGCCATCATCCTGTCTGGTGCAAAAGCCTCAGTTGCCAATATGGGAGTGCTCTAAGACAGGGGATGACAGTTGTCGGGGCTTATTCCTGAAGGAAGGAAAGTCAAACCATTAGTAACATAAGTAAATGTTTTAGCTAGTTTTAGAGGAAAGGTTCACAAAGTATTAAAAGCAGTCATCGTGTGGAATTTGCTCTCAGACATGCTCACAAAAAATATATTGCATAGAAAGTAGCAGTGAACAGTAAAGTGTTCCATCCCTAACATACAGAGTGATATTATTAGGAGAAAACTTACACATAGGTGAAGCTCCACTTGCTGCTTCCAGCAAAGAATCCATGAAGCTAAAATCTCTTACCAGCAAAATGAGGTGAAAGTGGCTGGTAGAAAGCTGAAATGTATGACTGCTTGATTCACATTTTCTTGCATGGGCATAGGTATTCAATGACTTCCTTGAACACATACAAGCTTGCTTTATGGGCACAGTCCATCAAAAAGTGGTCTTACAGTTATAGTTGAAGGCATAAGGACTGAATCGCCTAATATTTTTAAAAATGGCTTAGGGACTTCCCTGCAAAGTCCTTCTACCATAGATCCTTGATCCCCTCCCATCCACCTTAGTGTCTTAAAGTTTGCAAACAATATGGCATCACCAGTCAACCACTTCATAACTTAAACAAAAAAATGCCTGAGGAAAAGGCACCTTTATGTTGTTTCAAGAATATAGAAGATTAGTAGATCTTTTCCTTAAGAGGAAATAATTATAGTTGGCCCAACAGAAGGCCTTCATAAATAATGGTACAGCCTAAAAGCAGACTGCAAGTACCTTTTATTATGTATTATATCCTCTTCTGAGTGTTTTGGAAGCATCTAATCATAGGTGTGCTTTGAACAATGCCTTTAATTATGGTATCAAGCCCAACCACTAACTAACAATCTAGGGCACCTGACTGGTCAATAGTGGCACCCACATTTTGGACTGTGAGATGCCAGATAGGCATGGATGAGTCAAGCAATAATTGTGCCCTGGATCATGGAGCTTCCAAAATAAACAAAAAAACAATTGTGAATAAGGAAGGCATTAGTTATAAATATAAGGACATCTCAGGTTTCCTGCAACCATTACTCTTTCTTTGCGGATACAAATATAGGGTCTACTCCCTTACACTCCTTAACAGCATTATGGTTTTTTTTTTTCAACTAAATTCTACAAACATAGAAATGGTTAGAGGGTTTTATGTTGCCTTCAACAAAAAATATAGACAATATACCTTTGTCCACTTGATGTTTAATAACATGGATGCAGATAATACATGAGTAGAAAAGTTTGGAAAAATACACATATATTGCAAAGAACCATATTAAATATAGGGAATGGCAGGAATGTAAAGGTATATGCAAAAGAATGAAATGAGATACCAAAAGCATAGAGGAAAAAGAGAAAAGAGAAAAATGACCAACGGTTAACACCTCTTTAAGGAATACACCTTTTAGAGAAACTATCATCAACTTCCGACTAGTTTTCAGATTATTGAACATCTGTTGCCTTCTCACTTGCATTTACCTATCCTAGAAATTTATTAGCAACATGTGGTATCTCATATGACCTACTTTTCCAAATGAAAGTGGAATAGTCAAACATCTAAGATTCAATTAGAATATGTGTGAATGTTGGGTAAAAGTTGTAAGAATCTTAGGTAGAACACTGATGAACAGTCCCCTAAATTAGCCAACACAACACAATATCTATAGCCATAGAAGCCCACACAGCTGACTTGGCAGCTGGGGGCAGGAGGGGCCTGTGGGAACTCCATTTTCTTGTCCTCCTGGTGTTCTTGAACTGTGCCTGTGCCACCCCCACGGTACCCCTACCCAACCAATGCAGCATTTAAAATCAGCCTCACTGGACCTGCACTGTCTCACTTCTCTATCCTCCTGTGCCCCCTCTAGTATCTCAAGTGCTGGGAAAAGTTATGTCGGTCTTACTCTTTGACTGGCTGGTATGGCTATCAATGAGGGGGCAGGAACTACATTGCCTACTAGAAAAAAATGTGTTTATTTTTCCCCAAAGGACCCAAGAAAGAGACTTGGTGGCTTTGGAAATTAATCTTATTGGGAGGGATCAATACCCTGCAGGTAAGGTGGGCATATTTTGCTGTAGGGAATATCTATTGCTGGGGAAGGGGGATGGCAAATATATTGAATATACTGATCAGGATGACATATATTCATTAGGGGGAGGATATATTTTGCTGGGGTATAGAAATGCTGCTGGAGTGGACATGTCTTTCTGGGTGGGGGAAATATAATGCTGGATAAGCCATACTGATTGGGCTGGCATGAATAGCTGGGTATGAGACATAAAAATGTATAGATATTTGTAGGTATGAGACATATTGTTAGTGAAGCGGTACTCATTGGGTGGGCATGTAATGCTGGGTGGGGAGTATATTTCTGGGTGAGCAATACTGATTTGGTGGACATGTATTACTGGGTGGGGGCATATTTTGCTGAGGGATCGATACTGATTGATTGGACATATATTGCTGGGTGGGGTATATATTTCTGGGTGAGCAATACTGATTTGGTGGTCATACAGTATATTGCTGGGTGGGGCATATTTTTCTAGGGGATCTATACTGATTGAGTGGACACGTATTGCTGGGTGGTGGATATATCTTTGGGGGAACTATGTTCATGGGGTGGACATGCAATGCCGGGTGCGTGACTTGATATATTGCTGGGGAAACCATACTGACTTTACAGACATGTATTGCTAGATGGGGGTATATTGCTGGGGGAATCATACTAATGGGGCAGACATGTATTGCTGCATGGGGGAATATAATGCTTGGGGACCATTACGGATTAGCTGTGTAAGTATTGCTGGGTGTGCGGTGATAAACTGCTGACAAGTGATGCATGTTTGTTTTATGCAGTTGTATGCCAGCTTTATGGTGACATCTGTTGACTTGGACATGCCATCATAATATTGCGCAGCAGAGCCTTGTGTTTAACAGAGAAATTTTAAGAGCTTTAGACTTCCCAGTAAACAAATGCGAAGAAGTGAACGCTCAGAAAGCTATACAAATTTGAAAGGGATTACAAGTCTTTCTCACTTTATACAAAGCTAAAAAAAAAAAGTGTTCTGGCTGTAGTCAGGCTTTTATATCCAAAATGCATAAAAATGTGTAAATTTAAATCAAAATTTCCTAACTACTTCTGACTACCATTGGTATTTTTATAAAGGAGAATATCCCAATGTTTACATTTAGCAACCGATATACTAAACCAAGACTCATGCCCCCATTCTGTTTACATCACTCAATGTTTGTTCTATTCAGATATAAAAGCATTCACTAAGGACTACTGTTTGACATTTCCTCTTAAATGTTTTAACATGAATGTATGCAAGAATTTGTAATAATCTCTTGTGACAATCATGGAACATATCAAGAAGTCAATGATATTTTCTCTTTAAACTAAACACCAAATTGCAACATCCCAAACATGGGAAAGAGACCAAGCACGGCTGAACAGGCTCCAAGCAGAACATGCTTACATCCTGTTTAATTAGCACAAAGACATTAAGAGTTAATGGCAGAAATTCCCTGGAGGCTGGCCTGGAACATAGTATTCTGCAGAGTATACTGCTATGTCCTGGAGAGCAGTCATGACACACAGAGGGCCTACACATCACCCTCCCAACACTGAAACACTGTGGGATTTGTTTTCACTATATCTCAACCATCTGTGGCTTTTCTTTTCTGTACCGTTAATAACAAGCTATAATATCTCTATTTCAAAACCTGGGAGATATTAAAAAACAGGGTCCTTAAAGGAGAACTATTGGGAGAGTAAAATATACTCTTCCCAATCGTTTGAGCCGGCTGTCGCACATCAGCTCGAGAACTGAGTAATCAACAACCGCTGATCGTTAAGCTAGGGGCTTCTCCCCACAGAGGGCAGTGATCAGTCACTGCTCCCTGCAGGGATCCCCCCCTCCTCTCTCTGTTTCTGCAGAACTCACTGGAGGGACAGAAAAGGGGAGGGGGCAGCCACAGCTGGCTCTGCTCTAGAGAGGCAGAGCCACCTGTCAATCAGGCAGCGGGGTGGATCCCTAAAATATTGTGGGTATCTTTCCTGGCTGCGCTGTCAGCATATAGCGGCCAGTAACTTGCTATTTGCTAAGTTTGGGTCACAGGAGGACATTAGTAAATGTCCATCAGTGACTTAAAAGAACTATAGCCAGAAAAAAAAGGTTTGGCTTTACCATTGTAAAGGGAATCAATTTTTTGCTCATGCATGGCAAAGCCACAGGTTTACTTAACTACAGCCCTCCCCAGCTGCATATACTCATATTTTTTCTCCAAAACTAAGAAATCTCTCTCTCTCTGCCCATTTGTGACAGCATTGGGAGTCTCAGCAGGCAGGCACTAGCACTGTCAAGTTGAAGGGGAGTTAGTGGGTGTAATTAGGTAAACTGCATGGGCAATGAACAGGGCCACTTTAAAGGAAACCTGTTCTGCTACTAAACAGAATGTATTGCTAATCCTTTGGTCCGAGCCTCCATGTTTTCTTTCAAAGCAACTTTGTAGCTAAAGCAATAGGCTCACTGCAAAGGCGGCACCATAAGGTAGCCATACTCTCCAATGCCTTGGGAAAATCCATTGAGGGTATGAGGGAATATATAAAACTCCCCAAGCATCTCTATAATGCAGCATTCAGTGCCTTACTAGCCATGAGCATTGACGCATGAGAGAAGCTTGTTAAGGTCTTCACAGGTTTTAAATTTGAGAAAGCTCTCTGGCCGGGAAACTCAGCAGCAGGGGAGTGCACAGAAAGAATGTACACTCACCGTACATTTCCTGAAAAAGACAGGTTCACTTTAAATATCATCCTATTTTTAGTTTAGCTATATTCTGTGTAAATAATAAATAGTGCCCTATTGACTTATTGGATGTAATGCAATACTTAAGGGCAAAAGTATCATATTATAACATATACAGTAGATTTAGCTGGTTCATTGTGCCTGTGACTATAACAGAAGCAAACTGATCTAGCTACATTAATCTAAATCAATTAATTGCTTGGCCTAAAATTTCTTGGAATTATCTTTCAAGCCAAGTAGGTTCCCCTAAAGACAATCTAATGTAAAATAAACAGCTTCTCTATGTTCTTAATTTCCATTTAGAGGCAGCATCACATAATTGCATAATTATAATAAATAATGTCATGTTTGTTCATTCATTTACAAAGAGTTTGCTGCACTGTTTCCAGCACTGCACTGTAAATACATACACTGCAATGCTTTATATAATGATTACATTCTAGCAGTATCCATTTTTAATGGCTGGACTTCATTAAAGGGAACTCATACATTTATTGGGGATAGGTTCGAACCTGTACCAGGTTTTCACCCTTGTTAGAACTGTAGGTGGGAGGCACTAGATACAAATACTGTATTGTACTACACTTTCATGTACACACCTATGGCAAGGAATGTATGTATTTCACAATGTCAACAGGATTGGTTGGAGGTAGGTTGCATTGATTTACTGTATTTCTATCAAACACTGGTTGAAAGAGGCTAAAATCACCTGAAAGTTGCCATAGACTCAATTCACAAAGCTTTAGCACAAAGTTAATGGCCTGTGCCAAAGAGTGTTTTGCTTCAAGCACCTTTTGCATTGATACAAATGTCTATGGGGATGCAAAATCATCTTGAGGCAGGTTGAATGCAGGTCAGAAGGAGGTCCACTGCTGGCCAATGGTACTGGTCAATGGATTCTGATATCAAATTGATGCCATCAACATAAGCTCAAAGTCCATCAACATGCTAGCTGTTTGAATACAAAAGCTGGAAGAGGAGATACCTCCATCCACGGATCCATCCATTTGCAGTTCAGAAAAGATGAGGAAATTGAGTGACTTTTTAACAGTGTATGAGTCTTAGGGGTTGATTTACTAACCTTATAAACACACCACGAACATGTATACACCTCTGTAGTGTGTTGCCTCCCAGCATGATCTATTGGTGGAATCTAGACACCTTTGTAGTGTGTACACACCCAGCGGGTGTGTTGTGCAAAGCCCTGCATGAATTTGCAAGGTGATCTTGTGTAAATTAGCTCTATGTTGTGTTGCTTGCGTTGATGAATGCAGGAATGTAAATGCATGAGCTAACCATTTTTGTCTAAACTGTGAAGCAGCATTATATATGCATCATGTGCATGATTTTTCCATATATGGCATTAGTGGAAATATGCTTTTAGAGACTTTTTGGTTGATAAATACGTTTTGCTGTGTAAAAATCACACGCACCTAGTGCGTGCGTGTGTTTAGGTTAGTAAATCACCCCCTTAGTCTTAGGTATATCCATCCTAGTGTTTAGGGTTTGTGAAATGAGCCTATTATTTTGGGCCAGTATTAGGTATGAAAGGTCACCTGAAGTCTGACAGTTGCTGCTCCACCAAAAACCTATCCTCATGCTGATATCACTTTGTCTCCTGAATTAGGGTCACCATACACCATAGAATCTGACCATACAATCTTTGTACAGTCAACTTTAGATTTACCAAAACTATGCAATATGAGGACCTACCTAATCTATCCAATCAGGCAGGCACTTGTACTAATTGGATGTTGTTAGATCTAAAGGAGATTGTACAGATTGTTATGTGTGGTTAGCGTCTCATGTAACAGAGTCTTGTATGTACTGAGCTGTAATCATTCGAAAACAGTAAGGTATCAAGATGAATTTAGGAAGGTGACAATGTGGCAAGTGTTTGAACAGGGAACCTTTTACTTTTTATATATAATAACCCTAAGGCCTCATTCACATGGGGTAAAAAGGTCCGGCTGTGGATTCTTGTGGCAGGAATCACAGATGGCTCCAGACAGCTGCCACCACTCAGCTTGTTCAAAGCAATCACAGTGGCAGCAGCTGTCCGCGAGTGTTCAGATACAATTGCAAATGGAGCGATTACCTGCAGTTAGAGACAGATGATCGCCCCTAGACGCAAACAGCTTGCAGAGTGGAATGTGCTGGCTATTCACATGTGGTTCACCTACGTAGTTTTATGTATCCAACTTTTTTTTAGCAAACTTGCACAATTATGATCAATGACTTAATATTCAGTTTCATGCATAGAACAAACTGTGACGGGTTTCACTTGAAACGAGTCAGTACCATGTACAGAAAAAGTCTTGGTCATGCAGCAAAGCATGCAGTTCTGAAAGCCACTGTGATAGAAAGACATTCATGCAGAGCGTCCATTTGACCTGACAGGTCCTAAGCCATACAGAGCAGCTCTTACCCATTTCCTCCAATTCCGATGTCATGGATTTGGAACGTAGTGATATTGCGGGAGGAGTAACACGCTTTGTTTGTTGGGGCACTGGAATAAAGAAAAAAATGCTTTTCATAAAGATGTCATATCTGTCGATTTTAAACCACTGCTGGTGTCATGAAACTTATTTGTTTGTTAAAAACACACTTTTTGATTTTTAAAATGACTACGCCTTCAGAGTCAAAGCATTTCAATCTCATAATAAACATACAAACTAAAGTCGGGTATACACACTTCTATTTTCTTCGTTCAACCTGCTGGCTGAGAGAAGAAAATAGCACAGATTCCTCCATGAATGCTTACAAGTGTTGATTAAGAAATTTACTGTCGTTTCCTTTGCATTCTGACAGCTGGCAGTGCTGCTTCCTGCTTGCTTTCATCACAGAGCAGGTTTAGGAACGGACTTTCCTCAGTCTGCTACCGCTTTCCATCCTGACCCCCAGTTACCGTAGACAGACTAGTGCATGAAACAACCAGAACAGAATCAGAACACCCTCTGATAATGATATGATGTCATAATGACATCATAATCCCGCCAAAAACATTGCAAACATCAATATAAATATTGACTATCACATACAGTAGGATGGGTGTAAGTATTAGATGTATACCTTATATCAACTGCTGAATAGTGGTTTTAGCATGCACTAGTCTGACTATTTATAGTGTGGTGAGTACATTCTATATTGTCAATGCTAAGCCTGATGAAGGGACCCTGTGTGGCCCCAAAAGCGCTTGTTTATATGACAAAGAACTTAAATAAATGAACATTTGTTTATCCTAAGAAGGATTTTGATGTGCTGGTGACATCTCTACACTTTGATTGGCTGTCACAGGGGTCATATGATCGGGAGCTAGTTGTTTATGGTGACTGGGAGCTATCTGTGACAGATTGGTCAGTGTGCTGGGAACGGGCAATGAGCGCATACTGAGCAGACAACAGTGGTGCCCCATAGATGTATATATGCGGTAGCACAGGAAGAAGTTAAATAAAATATGTGTTCTTGGGTTTAGATCAGGGGTGGGCAACTCCAGCCCTCCAGCTGTTGTGGAAGTCCAAGTCCGATGAGGCATTGCAAGACTGACAGTTACAGGCATGACTCCCAGAGGCAGAGGCATGTTGGCATTTGTAGTTGGCCACTCACTGGTTTAGATATATAGTACCTTAAGGGTGTGTGGATTAGGGTTAAGGTTAAGTAATAAAGGTTAGGTGTTAAGGTGTTAAATGTTGCAATCAAAACCTGTCCTAAATCTGATAACAAATGAAACCCCACAGTAACAAAGTATCAATAACTAGACGATGATAATAGTATTAAAACAATATCCAAATCAATAAAAAAAGTCTAATGTACCTTTTTTCCTCATGGCATCCTCCATTTCAGGGTTCCGGGTCACCATGACAACTTTTACCATCAAGTTGTTTCCTCCCTGCCGAATCATATTTACCACTTGTCGGTGTCCAACTTTCACCACATTTTGACCATTCACCTAAGAAGAGCAATCATGTCACAGATCACATATTCTGTGTGCTAAATAATTCAAGTTCTGGTTTCATGATTGGGAGCACTTGTATAACTAGAAGCTATTTTTTACTGAGGAAAATGAAGCAAAGACAAGCAAAATAAAGACAAGGCAGTAAGTAGTACATGCACTATTTTTTGTGACTGCACCGGAACACAGGTACTGATGTGCCACACGTGTCCCGTATGGCTGACAGCCATGCCTCCTCCCGCCCCAAAACAAGGTGAGCCGGCCGGAATGCAATCCAGTGCATTCCAGCCACAATCAGGCCGGAACGGACCGAGGCTGGTGTGAACTAGCCCTAAAGGTTAAAAAAATAAAAACTAACACCTGATTGGTCCAAACCTGGGCTTCTCTGAGCTCCTTACACTACCCCCAATCTGCTGTGGCTAGGGAACTTCCTACCTACAGCTGCACGTAAGCAAAAGAGTGGGATGTTGTGATGTAATTGACCTTATATGGTCACATGGTAATATTTGGTGAATGACAGGGACCTAATATGGCCATATAAGTTCAATGATATCAGCACATACATCCTGCCCATTTTTTTATGTGCATCTGCAGAGTGGGGAATGCCTCAGCCCTTAGCTTATTCAGTGGGTGGCCCCATGTCCCTTCTGGGTTCAGGGGAGCTCCAGTTTAACTTGTGCTCATCCCTATGTATTAATTTCTTCTTTGGATTTTATAATTCATTTTTAATATATCTTATCCATAGATTTATAAATTGGGTGGATTTAAAGCTGAACTCCACCAACAGCTAAAGATATAGATAAAATACATATATAAGAGATGTTTACCTGCCAAATTATTTGTATTTCTGTCCATCGAGATCTGAGATTTGCTTTGCTATACAGTACAGTCTGACAGGGCCAGATACCTGCTTTTTCTCTGTTGCAGTTAAGTTACACTACAGACAGTAAAAGGAGAAGCAACAAACTGATGGGCTCTTCTCTCTGCCAGTCTGCTCTCTGCTCGTGTCAGCATGCTTCTTATTAGCACTGCTCTACAGCTCATGGATCCCTGTGCTGCAACGCCCCCTGCCAGTCTGAGCTCTGTTGCACAGGAACTGCAAGAGGCTGATCCCAGGTCATATCAGCTATTTACATTTCTTTAATATAAAATAATACATTGAATGACCTGTTAAAAGAATAAAAAGCGCTACAGATTTAACGCCTATAGCAATCAGCAAAATCTGATGTGCAAAACAGTTTAAAAAGGAGAATAACTAATAAAATATAACCTTAAAATTGTGCAGCAAATATGGTGTAAAGGTAAATTAAAAGGGGCTACAGAGAATCCATGTTTAGCTGGTTTTACTCAGAAAAGAAAGTTCTAGGCTGACTGGGCTGTGTATGAATAGTTTTATTGTCGAGAGAAAGAGAAGTGAAAGTATTGGATGAATGGATGTACCTCAATTAAAAAGTCTCCCATCCGCAGCCCTGCTCGCCAGGCCACTCCCCCTTCATCCACACTTTCCAGGTATTGGAGCGCTGGGAAGGCTGGAGTTGGAGTGAATTCTTCAATTGGAGTTTGTGCTGCAAAGAGATAACAAATCTCACATTACTATATATTATTTTATAATTACTTGACATCAAAGATGCAATTTTGCCTTGAGGAGATGTTGCGCAGGGATAGGTCCTCTAAATTGATTTCCACCTACTACAAGGAACTTATTAGGTTACTTCCTTCATGGAGGCTAGCCTTGGTTTCCCCAACATATGCAACCCTGCGTTTTGCCTCCTGGGTCTGTTTGGTGAGCTGCCATTAGCCTCGGGAGCTCAGACACTACTCCGCCTACTTTTATTTTATGCCAGAAAGGCTATTCTCTTATTCTGGGGTAGCCCTAAGTTTCCCTCCATGGGTGACTGAAATCGATTGGTTGATCAGGCATTGCCCCTCTATAAACTTACATATGAGCAGCGGGGCAACCTGCTTCGCTTTGCTCGCATTTGAGACCCCTGGCTCTCCTCTTCTAATAAAACTTTAGATTTCATTTAAATGCACCTAGTGCTTTGTCTTAAACTGGAGTTCTTGGTCCTCTCTCACATTCCCTAAAGTGTACTGCAGCCAATTGATATGTCTGATAATACATCTGTAATGAACCTGTATTCTACCTGTGGATTCTCTCCTCCGCTCTGGAGTCTGTAAGCATGTATGTTGTATGACAATTGTTCCTGGATTATTGTTTTTGTGTTAATTTATATAATATTTGATAACACCAATAAAAAGCATCTTTTAAAAAAAAGATGCAATTTTGCAGTTTCCATGCTGTGACCTCATACCCTTAAATAATATGGAACTGGATTTGAATCCAGAGGTCCTTATTTGTCATAGAAAGATAAATTATGCTCATTAATGTGTATTAGATTGTGTGTGTGTTTTATTTTGCTTTTACAGCCCCATTCACTTCCCTCTACTCCCACAACATTTCCCATTTGGAAAGTAATAAGCTTCTATCATGGTCAAACTTGCATTTTCCTGCCATTAAACATCAATGCTGCAAATTCATAAATAAGTGGCTGACATTTTGTGAATTATCTCCATCTGAGATTGACGTACTAAAACCGGGTCTCTCATTTTGCCCTCATCAGGCATTTCATCAATTTAATTTTCTAAAATATTTTTTATAAAAGTTTTGCCATTATTTGCCCCCAAATGAACCCCCCTTTGATGATGTGGCATCCGGATGTTTGGTGATCCAGGCAGGCACTATTGTATTTGACTTAATCCCCTCGTTACTTTTGATCCAGAATATTAGGGCTGTACAGCCAGCAGTCTCTGGGTCATCCACCTAATCTCTGAAAGCGGCGTTTTCAAAGAAATTGTAACACACAGGATTAACAAGGAATAAAAAGGGGTCAACTAAACTGAGGTTAGTTTAAGAATATATTGACATATCCAAATCATCGTTACTAAACAAGATCAAATAGATACATACCAGTATCAAAAATCTAAATAATCCACAGACTTTAGAAATATAGGAGATACATGTACGGCCAATCAAGGGTACATTTATCCACCTCACAACCGATCAAAGTCAGTCTGACTAGACATCGTTTTTAACCAATTGACAGTAAACTGTCAGCCGTGTGTCCAGCAATGTTTTTTGTATGTCTTTGATTAGAAATAAATAGAATTCTTTTTTCTTTAAAACTTTGATATTGTGGTTTGTCCCAGCCGATGCTTAACCCTTGAGCTGCCTTCATCTGCAAGACAGTTCGCACACTCTTTGTTCTACTCTAAGTTTTGGTTACAGGCGGGGTTGACAAACCTTCTAAAAAGGGCTATCTACAAAGAGCTTGATATCTCCAGGAGTGAAACAAACCCAGTATTACATGAGATTGTAGTCTATCACAGGAGTGAGGTTGGAGCGGTGACTACGTTACAACACACACAGGGACCATGGGGAACAAAAGTAGCCCCCCTCCAGAAGGAAGGACAGTGTCTGCACCAATTCAGAGAAGATTTAAGGACCTACAGCTGAGTGATACACAAGTAAGGTCCAAATCTGTTATTAGTTCAAGCAGAACTCCAGGATTTTTTTTAAATCCTTGCAGTGGGGCTACACTAGCATTGCAAGGGTTAACTGCTCATTTGGTCTAGTTTTAAAAAACAAAAAGGATTACTCACCCAAAGCCCCGAGACAGCTTCTTAGAGTGTCTCTTCCCTTCCCCTGCAGCGGTCTATGGTCCAGCAAAATCATCATGTCTACACACTGTGCATAGATGTAAGGATGCTGAGGAACATTCCAATCTGCAGAGGAGGGGACAGGCCAGAGGGAGCACTGTGACAGCTGGCCAGCTAGGAACTTTGGGCGAGTATATCTTTGTTTATTTTAGTATCTAGACACAAACGAACAGTTAACCCGTGCAGTGCAGGGGTAGCCCCACAGCAAGGGCAAATAAAAAAAACATTGCTGGAGTTCTGCTTTAGGGTGCTTGAATGCATTCTAAAGATTTAACTCCTGAGTTTACTGTCACTTTAAAGGAATACACAACAAAAGGACGTTAGAGCCCTCAGGGATTTAATACAACTTCTAAATGAAAACAACCCAGAAACCAATGATGACAATGATCTATGAGACAGGTACACATTTATTTTTGGCACAGTGTGACGATGAGAATTTAGGGCTAGACACTGCTTTTGAACCCCCCCCCCCTAAACAAAAATCCCAAGATTCCAATCTCTACAAACGAACTCTAATATTTGGGCCTTTCTACAGCAAGTCATCTCTTAAGTTGAAACTATAAGGATAACAAAAGGGGACCCCAAAATTTAGGTCAGTATCAAAATAAACACATGATTACAATTAAACCAACTGACAATGAAGGGAATAATGTAAAAGAGACCTGCACGATTTAGGGATTCATGAGGTCAGAATGTACTAAAAATACCAAAGACGTAACCGAGAATGGAAAAAATGTGTTTTTATTCTTGCTTTTTTTGTAGGTTATTTTTAAAATAAAATAGTTGTAAAATATTGTTCATTATTGTATTATTAATATTATTTTATCATAATGTGGCTGTGACACCGTTAAAGTCCCATAAAGGAAAAGAAATCCTTTTTCTTTTTGGAAAATTGTATCTTATAGTATTTGAAGAATATTGTGTCCGCACACCATAAATCAAGGACAACACATGTCCTGTTTGTAAATAAATGGCTCATGTGATTAAACATGGTTGTTAAAATATTTAGGTTAAAACATTTCCTTTTAACTTTAATGTAACCTAAGAAACTTCAGAAGTTTACGTTTCTGAATGAGGCAAACACTGTTTGGCTCTGGCCTCAAACAAACAGTGAGATGATACTTAAATTGACCTCACAGGTTACAATCTTTTTTTGGATCTACCAACAATAATGTAGTGCAGTTGCCTGCCTGCCTGCCTGAATACAAATTGAATGGATTGTTGAAAAGACACCTGAACTTTTATACTAGCAGCACCCTACCAACCCCTTCTGAGCTAATCTATACTAACTTCCTACTTGCTTTGCAGCAAAGCCACGTCCTGTAGCTCTGTTTACTTCTTTACAGAAATCCTCTTCTGTGTCAGCCTCCCCTGCCCACTGAGACCCCATATATTTGTATGGGGCTATCCCATAGTGTCCCAGGCTGACCCCATGCAAGTTTATAAGCAGGGAGATGCTCGGGGCAGATGTCACCCGAGGCAGCCATTATTGTAGCCCTCTCCCCATCACAGGTTGCTAGGATGCTATGGGCTATCTACCAATGATGCTGTGCAAGCCACACAGTGGCACAGGTTGGCAGGAGCAGATGTAAGAGTGCACAGCATCATTGGTTGTTATGGTCAGGTGACTGCCAATGCCAAATGCCAACTGCCAATAATGCTGTGCAACCCAGGAGGCTGAATATATACAAGGCAATTGTCTGCAGAGGCTGGGCAAGTGGCTCTATAACTCTGAGCTTGTAACTTTTATCAGGCCCAGGCTTACAATGCTGCACTAAGGACAAAGAGAACAAAGTGTCCAATATGGACACTCCAGCACAGTGATTTACCCTGCTGTGTGCCACCTAAGGCGGCCACCTCAGTTGGCCTCATGGACAACACGTTACTGTCTATGAGGTCTCAGTGTGCAGATATGGCCAACTCTGAAGAGGATTCTTGCCCAAGAAGTAAATGGTGGAGAAACACTTGGCTCTCACACAGAGGTAAGAAGCTGGGGTCAGGGGTGTTAGTGTAGGTTAATTCAGAAAGGGTGGAGGTGGATTAGAGGTGTACCATACAAGTACAGTCATAGGTTTGCATATTACATAGGAGATTGTGCAATCAGATTCTAATATATAGCCCGCACTCGTTATGGTCTATAATTTGGTCAAAGAATTCCTGGGGGAGAGGCAGAGTTTTTTTTTAGAGGAAGTTTTAGTTATTAATGTAGCACTTGTTTAAACAGATGCACCACTGGAAAACAAAAATTGCTCAGGCCATTAGAGGTACCGTAGAGGAATAGCGCTTTTCATAATCAGCTCAGGACAGAAAAATACATCACTTCCAATCACACAGCACTGCAGCCGCCTAGAATGATTGATTTGGGCAGAACGGAGCTCTCAATCATGAGCCAGGCCGGCTAAAGCGATACCTATGGTTGTCATTCTCGGAGGTGTAATACAGATGAGATCTTTCACTTCTTGTATTCGGCTGGCTTAATCTTGGTCGTTTGTACTTGTTACAGGAAAACATGCCTTGCACTTCTCTGTGGAGAGCGGCACTCAGTCTCAGTCCAGCAGAGCAGGGCGACACAGGATACCCCTAGTAATTATAGCAGAGAATTCCTCACCCTTCGCTCCCCTCAGCACAAAGCCAAATCCTTCGCTGTCTTTCTTCTGCAGCAGCACAGTCTTTTCTTTAATGATGTAGTCACTGAAAGAACAACAGCAGTGTTAGTGGGGACAGCCAGAGGTAGGACTAATTCACAGGGCCCTGGTGCAAAAGATAAAAGGGCAACAATGGCCAAAGCGCTTAATGCAAAAGTGAAATACATACAGTACATACATATACAAGATTTTAGCCAAAAGGTCCGTAAAGTGTAACACATACTGGCAGAGAGTGAATAACATCACTAAAGGGCCCATGTGCCAGAATAATTTTTTGGACCATCACTATTTGACCACTGCCCAAGTACAAACACATGATAGACAGATAGATAGACAGATAGATAGATAGATAGATAGATAGATAGATAGATAGATAGATAGATAGATAGATAGATAGATAGATTAGCCTTTTTGAGCCCCTGAATTGTCTAATGGTTCATAAGATGCAACTGGCTCAAACCGAGAACATTCCCTTCATTTCCAGTCCTAAAATGTCAAGAGGAAATAGGAAAACCATATAGTGGGTGCAGTAGGCACTTGCTGTCCAAGGCCATTGCATACTACAAAACAGGAGCATGGTTAGAGCATCATGAACAACACCTCCAGCTTCTCATCTGCCCTAGAGCTGTGCAGTATCCAAGATCTATGTAACAGACAATGGGGGCTCCCAGGAACTGCCCACCTCAAATACAGCATATATGGGCCCATAAATCCTAGAGGGTAGACATTTGCACAGATGGTACTGTATGTCCAGCCTTGAATACTAGCTTGATCCACAAACTACTGGAGAGCCAATTTTTACGAAACATGGCATCTATGTTCTGCGATTAAAAAGCTCCTATTGGTCAACACCGGAGTGCTGGTGACCGGTGGCACAACAGTAGCCATAGCAGCCCACTTGGCTGCTATGGTGCTTGGGGTAGGAGGGGGCCCCCATTAGGGGTGCTAATAAACTGCAAGGTTTCCAGTATAGAAGGACTGAAGTCAGACCTCAGGATCATCTAGTCACAGATCCCCCTCTGTGCACTAGGAAGCATTTGCTTATCTGTCTTAGCATTGTAGACTTATTGCCCTCTGAACTTCTCCTACAGACTGAAATTAACCCTGTATGCCCAATGCAGACAGAAATCCCAGAGTTTCACCTCTGTTAAAACCTTACAGGAGGGCTGAGGTTTGTGGTTCCACAAAAACGTTGAATGAAGCTAGAGTTCAAAGAAGTATAAGGGCAAGGCACAACCACTGTATAGCACTACAAAGCATAAAGCAGGGCCAGTGTAAGCAATGAGAAACTGTGTCTGTGCTCATACACAAACATAATAACAAGCTATACACAAAAAAAGTTTACAAAAATATTAGCACACATTGATAACGTCATTAGCTGGCGATATTATTTTAACACTATTTACATATTACTGATCCATATTATGCAAGCCATACATGTAACAAGAATATTTCATGGTATTACATTTAAATGGGGGTTTCAGCAGGATGTGCTGCTCTTTTTTTTACTGAAAATGATCAAAACAATCATTTATTACAGTTGACTTGTGGAAAATGTGATCCTTTCATCAAACTAGTTCTGTTATAGAGAAAGATCACGCATATATCTAAACAAAAACCTGAGAAGACGATACATTGCTTTTAGCTTCTGGTCAATATCTCAGTAAAAGGATACATTGAATGTCAAGCCAAAGCTTTTTTCAGCTTTGAACAGAGTGGAGAAGGATTACAGGTTTTTGCAGCTATCCGGGGCTGGACAGGAAGGAGGGGAACTCTTAAACAGTAACACAGAAATAAAAATGCTTTTTTTTTTTTTAGTGGAGTAGAGAAAGGCTGGAACCCCTCTGAGTTTTTTTATTATGTCTCTGTTGCAGATTGTCCTTCACTTCCTGTGCGATATAAGCGTTGTCACTAGGAAGTAAATGGAAATCTCTCTAATGGAGCCCAGGATAGCAACTCAAACTCAAAGAAAATCTAATCCTTTCCATTCCATCTAAAAATAAAAATACACTCTAACTTAGCCCATCTGACCTCATGACCTCAGAAGCAATTGTCCCTCTGCACCCCCTATGGTTAATTCTTAGGGTTCATTACACATAGTCTGGAACAATTGGACAGACTGACAGTGAAGAGGATTTTTCGGCATGCAGTATAAAGCCACAACGTCCACACTGTGAAACTACCTTTGGATGTGCCTTTAGCAATTTATTACGGGGGTCTAGCTAAACATTCCTTTCAGTTTATAACCAATACGTGGACACTCAAGCTACGTAATGGCTGGTAAATCTAAGAGGTTGTATGATAAGACTGTGACATGCATAGCAAAACGTTACACTCTAATATTAAAAAATTACTTTTTCAATTCATATTGCAAACAACCTCATCCACATTTTATGAATGCAATGGATCTGACATGAGCCCACACACCTTTCATTATTGGTCTACCAAAACTCAGATTGTACAGTCTTGTTAGAACATGCGTCACAAGTTCTCTTGAACTTTAGAAAAACTCCAAAGCCAGCTTAAAGTAATACTATTCTGAATTACCTAATCCAGGAATGGACACATATTTGTAAATAATAATTCTTTATTTTATAATCTGCTTCTTTATTTGTAAATAATAAATGCTCCAGTAAATATGTAACCGGGGAAACATATCATGCCTGTCCAGAGTGACTAAAGCCAATACACATTTTTTGTTTTGTGGGTGAAAAGTCTTTTTTTAGGGCTTGTTCACACCAATTGCGGTGCGTTTCAGAGCGGTAGCTGCTAGAACATACCGCAATTGCTCACAAAACCTCCCCCTGCGTTCTGGGACGGGAGGGGGAGTGGTGGTACATAGAACGCATGGGGACGTTTTGTGGGCAATTGCGGTGCGTTCCAGCAGCTACCCCTCTGGAACGCACCGCAATTGGTGCGAGCAAGCCCTTAGTCTAAAATTGCTTGGGTTCGGCTCCCGTTCTCAAAGTGGGGGTCCTCCTGATCTAGGGGTCATCTGGCTTGAGAAATCTATTTGTAGCTGAAGTGGAATGAACACCAAACAGGTATCAAGTCTCCAGAGCTGTGTTTTATTAATTCCACATGTCAAAAAGGGTAACAAAAAACAACCAACCCATTTTGGGGGCCAAAAACATCCCCCTTCATCAGGGCTTTGACATCTGTTATATAATATCTTGGACTCTAGGAGCCTGCTCAACAAAGACATCGGCTGACTATATATTATAATTGCCTTGCTCTGAATAATTTATCCAGCCCACTAGATTAAATAACATGCCTTTCATTACCTTTTTGACACCTGTGTAATAAGCAGAATACATTTCTGGACTCTTGGGACTCATTTTGGTTGGACTACACACAAGGGCTATATCAGTTTAGAGGTCCTGTTGCAGCAAAATAACTGCTTGGTAGAACACTTATCTGCTTCTTCAGTGTTGCTCCATTGATGGCCAAAACACTGCAGAATCTCAATTACCAGTGACGGAGTGACGCCTCACTGGTCTAGCCAATGGGAGCACAACTCTGTAGATGCAATGATTGGTGAATTGATCTCCTAGTAACCCTGTTGCTGTGAGTTTTCAACAGTGTCAGGATGACTAGTATAACAATGACCTAAAGTAGGCTATACATGCTTTGAATTCATTAAGAACCGGCTGAAACTCGCCACGTGAGATACTGTAAGTCCTTTTACAGAAACGTCCTCACATCCACTATGAATACCTGAACAAGATCCATAAGTATAAAGCAACCCAGCATATATTGTATTTATTATTGAAATCTTACTCAAAAGGTGAACCTCGGCTTTGAAGTCACCATTTTCTATCTCTAGAAACTACCAGGAGCTTTCATACAGCAGATGTAACAGTGGACATCATAACCAAGTTTTCATGTCCCAGGCACACCAAATGAGTCAGCTATAAATATATCTGAAGCCAGATGCAAGGGTGATATTTCAGACCTCTCTGAGGCACGCTGCTCTTTCAAATTCCACCATGACTCACCACTGCGTCAAGTTTTGTTTCCAAACTCTTCGTTTTAATTCGACTAAAAATTTTGAAAAATAGTTTGAAACATTTTTTAATAAGTAGACAAATGAGAGAGAAGAGTAAGATGATCTAGTACTTAACTGAAAGAAGAAAGTCTAGAAATCATCCTGTAACGCAGTTTATAATCCCTTGTGTGTTTCTGTGACTGTCTGTTACAGGCAAATCCAAACTAATTCAATAAAGTATTCTTGTTTAGGGATGAGTGGAGTGATTTTAGAGCAATTTCACAAACGATAATACTTAATTTGGCTTTCTGACCTGTGTTTACAAAATTTCTCAAAAAATAGTCTACTTTTTGTTTACGTTTTTAGTGGGTGGGGGGGGTTTAAAAACTGTAGTTTTTTTGTATTTGTGTTTCTTTTTCAGTAACCCTTATAGGCTTGACATGTTTGGTGTCTTTTTACTCGACGTGACCCCGTCTTTTATATTTTACCAAAAAATTGGGTAATAATAAATGTTTTATCATTTAATATAGGGGAAACTGTTTTTTTTTTTTAAATTACGGTCATTTTTCCTTAATATAGTAAACAAATAAAAATCCCAGTGGTGAATAAATACCACCAAAAGAAAGCTCTATCTGTCATCAAAAAATGGTATAAAATTCATTTCAGTACAGCGTTGCATGACGGAATAAATGTCAGTCAAAGTACCGCAGTGCTGAATACTGAAAAATGGCCTGGATGGGAAGGGGGTTTAACACCGCGGATGTCAACTGGTTAAGATAAAATCCATTGCACTCTAAAATAAAACTTAAACTTTCCCCCTTGTGCATTTTGTTAAATGGTGCAATTTTGTTCAATGTCCTGATTTTGCTTGCCTTTCAGTGCTATAGTACTAGGATCATGTTAAGGTGATGCAAGATTAGGTGAGATGTCACCAGGTAAATTACACCAAACCCTTGCACAGGCTAATCTCCCTTAAATTATAGGTGAAGTGTCAGCACTTCAGAGACTCATAATATAGAAGGCATCCTTTTCTCAGTCTTTGTAAAATGCAGTCTAGAAGAAGTTTATACCTTTCTGGCAAATAGAGGAGAAAGTGAACAGGACAGGAAATGAAGGCAAATCCCCCCCAAAATAATATTGATGGCAAAAAGGTTACTCTATCCAAAACCAAAAAAGTTTTTGCATGTTAAATGGGCATGACCCAGTCACTGTTAATATTATTGAATACCTTTAAAGTGACACTAAATTCAGGAGTTAAATCTTAAGTGAATTTAAATACCTGAACTATCAACAAAAATGTATCTTATGTATGCATTACTCAGCTGTAGTTCCTCAAATCATCTCTGAATTCACGCTGACACTGTCCTTCCTTCTGGAGGGTGGCTACTTTTGTTCCCCATGGTCCCTGTGTGTGTGTTGTAAAGTAGTCAGTACTTCAAGCTCACTCCTGTGATGGACTACAATCTCATGTTGAGTTTACTAATTTGTATTGATATTGTAGTCCATCCAGGAGCAAGCTTGGAGCGGTGGCTACTCTACAACACACACAGGGACCATGAGGAACAACTAAAGTAGCCTCCCTCCACAAGCAAGGACAGTGTCAACACCAATTCAGAGATGATTTGAGGATCTAGAGCCAAGTGATGAACACATACCCTGTTTCCCCGAAAATAAGACCTACCCCGAAAATAAGACCTAGTACTATTTTTGGGAATTGCTAAAATATAAGACCTACCCCGAAAATAAGACCTAGTTGTGACCATTCCCAGGGCCGGTGGTGGCATAAGGGGGAACTTAAAGAGCCGCGGGAGAGGCAGTAGAGAATCAGCGATGCCAACAAAGCCAGCGCTAGAGGAAGTGAGGCGGCAATGGAGGGAGCAGAGCCGCATAAGCCGATACCTCCTCTATAGCGCCGGCTCCTGTCACAGGCGGAGTCATACCAAATGCACTCCGCTTGTGAGGAATCAATGGTGAAAGTGCGCTTCGCCCATTCTGGCCAGCGATTGGTTAGCAAATTGCTCTTGGAAAGGTACGGCACCCCTGATTGCCCTGATCACCATATTTGTGTACATGAATAAGTGCGGAGCGTTGTACATAAAAAAAAAATAAGACCTACCCCGAAAATAAGACCTAGTGTGTTTTTTTGAGCCAAAAAAAATATTAGACAGTGTCTTATTTTCGGGGAAACACGGTAGGAACAGTTTTCTAAATAGTTAAAGTACTTGAATGCAATTTTAAGATGTAACTCCTAAATTTAGTGTCACTTTAAGTTGATTCCTATGGACTAAATAGATAGTGTTTCTCCAGAGAATGTTTACCGGTAGATTTTTTACTATAAGGCGTACAAGACAGTGAGAGGAACCACAGATTGTGGAGGGGATAACAGGTATGTGACACACCCAAAGAGTGACATACCTGCAGTGGCCAGGAAGCAAAAAAAATAGGCATAATTTCAACACACAGGCTGCCGTAAAGGTAAGTATAGAACAGGGGTAGGAAACCTCAGTACTCTAGGTGTGGTAAAACAACAAATCCCATCATGCAGCTGCGTCTGGGTGGCTGTCAGTCTTTCAATGCCTCATGGTACTTGCCAACTCCTGGAATAGAGCTTATTCTTTTACAGCATGGGCATTTAATATTAATGACCCCCTTCTTCCTCCTCTTTGATGCTGATGGTTAAAGAGTTAGCTTAGATTTTTAAAATATAGTCTTGTTAAATCCCCCATGCACGTGCACTGTGCTTTCTTCCCTGTCACATCCGCTGAAATGAGAGAGGGCACTTCACATGCGCGGGGCTCTGTACAAGGATGGCACTCGCTCCTGTGATGCTGGGGCAAGTATCTAGTAGATGGCTGGTCCTGGGAACAGAGCAGAGCTATGTAGAATATTGGAAGTTTATTGGCAGGCTTCGGTGTGGGGTGCAAATGACCTACAGGTATGAAAGATGCATGACTTAATCATTTTAAAAGCTGCTTAGTTTATTGTTACCTACTGGGGCTTATGGACTGTAGATGCCATCTAAAAAAAAAAAGTGAACTCTTTAACTGATGACATGTTGCCACTTTTTTCCCTGTCTTTAGTACCCTGTCATATGGTTGGGCTGATTAGCCTCTGCTTGTCTATTAGGGACTCTGGGCTGTAGAACAAGCACTATATTTGACCTTGAATCTTCCCACACAGCTGCATAAAAAAGTTCCCACTATCTGGCTAGACAGCATAAGACGGAGTATGAAAAAAAGGGCTGACAAAATGCTAAACACCAGCTTTAGATTTCAATGGATAAAAAAAAAAGCTGCAAGGCGAAGACTTTTACGGCACGAGACTGAGGTTGAAAATATCTGATGAGGCTAGCATTTTTTCCAGCTCTCCGGTGGTATAACCTGACCTTACAGAATGGGTAATGAACAGTTAGAGAAATAGAAGCGCAGAATAGGTTTCGCCATGAGAGACAACAGTAATAAAAAATGGTCCGGTAGTGACTTCAAGAGGAATGTCATATTTTACAATTCAATGCAAATAATTGCTAAAGCCTCACTGCTTATCTCCCAGGACATTCCGTTCATGGAATATAATAAGACAAAACAACTTAGATAGAATGATTATTCCATTTTAATGTAGCTAAAACACAATGGTATGGTAGATTTGTTTTTTTTATTTAAAGCCAGCATTTACTTTTATGATATTTCATTTACGTGCTAAATATTTGTTGTGCATTCTTTTTTTTCCACAAAAGTTCATTAAACAATAAATCAAGTGCAATAAGAGTACATAAAGAAAGTGGTGCAAAAGATACATGTAGTGCCGAATAGAAGACAATGGCCATAATATCCATAATATTAGGCTAATGATAAAGATTATTAAAAAGCACCACGATAGCTACGTGATACAAAGAGGAGCATTGAAGATGACATATCCAATAATAAAGAGGTAACAACTCAATGAACTCAAACAATTTCACGAGTTATATTGAGGGAGAGGGAACTCAAACCAGGAAAGGGATGGGAAATCCTGAGTAGCAAAAGTGTAAAGAAGGAAAACAGAAGAACGAATAATATAAAGAGCAAAAAAAGGCATAGAAAGAAGAGAGAGAGGCATACTAGAGAAAGTGAGAGAGAGAGAGCGAGAGAGAGAGAGAGAGAGAGAGAGATATGGTATTCTATAGTGACAGGGTGTCCTAAAATCTTTCACAGCATATTTTTGTCTGCTATTTTTTGTATTTCTATTTGGTAAACCATTAAAGTAAAACTGAAGCCAAAACTTTTAAGAGAGGGTTATAAGTCTTGGCAGTTTTTTTTTCCATCTGCACCCCATTGTGGAGATTCCCTTTACTTTCTGCCTCATAGCTACAACAGAAAGTGAGAAGAAATTCATCCAAAGTGATGATCAGAAGGATCACAAGAACTAGTGTTGCCACTGGAAGATTTCCCCTTTATCTCTGTTTTGGGATTGTCGTTAACTTTCAGCGATAATGGTCACCTAGACAAATAGCGGGGGTTAGGAAGACACAGACACCAATAGAAACTTTTTAAGTAGTTTTTTAAGATAGTTTTTTTAATCACACACCACTCTATCCAAAACTCCAAAAAAAAAGGTTTTGGCTGTAGTTGCACTTTAGGATTTGAACTTTTTTCATCTCTATTAGTTTTGGTCCTTAAATGTTTTAGCGTTGCATTAAAAAATGTGCAAAATTGGAAACGAAGGGGAAAAAAAAAACTAATTTCCATTTGTATACAACTTTGCAATGCTTTCTAACAGAAACATAATGTTGGTGGCATTATAAACAGGACAAACTATGGAATAATCTACAGCATTTAAAAAATAAACACTGGCCAAAGTAGAAAAAGTGTGTTTTTAAGGTTTTTTTTTTTTTTAAATCGTTCCTTCTATAGACTGCATAGTAAATAAAATAATGTTTTTAACATTGCGAAATAAAAGCCTTGTTTGTCTCTAAAACAACAATACATGTATGACTTTGTTATCTTGAATAATAATAAGTAATCGCCAAAGAAAAAGGCCCATAGCAGAAGAAAAGAATTTCCCCTTAAGGTCTACACACTTGACACTGGCCAAAGAAGCAAACAAAAAAGAAATAAAAGCTTCAATACTAAACTAAAATGTTTTATTACAACAGACAAAAAAAAATCATATTCATAACAGCAAAATAAAAAGATATCAAAATGAGAATAAATGGAATACTGAAGGCTAAAAATAAATTACAAGCAGACAGGCCATTCAAGACATATACATATGTGGAGGAGTTAGATGCTCTTTCTGATGGAAGGCCTAGTCCCAGCAGCAATGCAGGAGAATAGGCCTGGAGCGTCAAGCGTGGACAGATACTGGAGACTTTAATTTTAACATGGAGAAGGAGAGGCACATCCTGTGCTTTTGTTTACTGTGACATTCTGCTCAATATACCCATCCTGCAGCAGGCATAATACAGAAAAATGATGTACGAATCAACTCTTTTTGATGCCTTCACATAAAGTCTTAAAACATTGCCCACCCTCATATCATTTGTGGAGTCAACTGTAAAATGTCAAATTGAAGTCAAAATGAAGCTGTCTATATCTTGTTATTTTGTGCAGAAGTGCATGCATAGATAACTGCGTGATACGAATTCAAAAACAGAGGGCTAATACAATTCATCTGTGACCTAAAGTGAACCCATGGCCAGGCTATGGCCATTCAATTTTTTCACATGTTCAAATTATTCTTGTTCTTAGCAAGCAGTCAATGAGCTTTAGAACAAACCTTCATTGATCCCTGCAGCTGCAGGAATTTTGGAGCAATTCATCCTCAAAATTGACAGCAGAAGCACTGAAGTGGTTATCTAACCTCATCCTGCTCCCTCCACCCAGCCATTATGAAGCAGCCCTTTAGCCTTCTAATCTCTAATGTAAACACATGTCAAGAGAACTGGGAGAAGGGAGCAGGGGGAGTCAACTTGCAGAGATGAGCCATTCACAAAGCACAGCCTATGACGATGCTGGAGCTGTGCTTTGTGAATGGCAAAGCAGAGGGAGGGGGCACCGTTGTTATACGTCCGTGAGCCAGAAGTGTAGCTTTACAGCAGTGACTAGGTAGGGCTTACACAGTATAATAGGTTTGGTTTAATGTATCTTTTCTAAAGTGCTAAATGGTTAATAGGTGTGGAAAGCAGGCAACTATAGTTACACACATACACTCTTATAGGTTTTTCAAGTCTAGACTGGAACAAGATCATTCCTGGTTTTGGGACTCATGGGGTGCTCTGCAAAGTATGTATTCAAGCTATTGTACAACTTTTCACCAGCTCCTAAAGCTGAGATCCTGAGCCCATCCCTCCTTTCTAACCTGTGCCTTCCCATTGGTCAGGCTCTCAATCACAGGAGCAGTATGGAAGAGGGGGGAGAGACTTACCATGTCCGGTTCTTCAGGTTCGCCTCACCTGCCTATAAGCCAGTGAGGCTGCTCATCACACTCTGAGGTCAATGTAAAAGTGAGGAGAGGCCAGAAGGGGCAGGCCATACATCAACCAAGGAGACGTATTCCCTTATTACAGAACCTGGCCTCTTCATGCTTGAAAGGCTTTAGCATTTGCCAGTAGTGATTGAGCTTGCCTGCCCCCTCCCACAATTAGCTATTCTTTTACCCCATGGCCACAACAGTAATTTACATGCTCACATTTATGTGGGTCTCTATTGTTTTCTTGAAGGGTTTTTTCTTTTGAAATGTTAAAGAGAATGGTAAGATAATGATATCAGTGTACAGTTTTAGAAACAATACATAATATAAAACAGGGTTTTACTTAACCTGAACCTGTTCTAAGCCAGCAAAGTAACAATCGCACTGGCACCAGGCAGGATATCAGGCACTGTTAAGCACTATATCCCACCTAGATAGTGCCACCTGCCTCCGTAGTGTGCAGCAGGAGCCCCTAAAGAATCTTATGAAATATACCAATTTTAGAAAATAGATATTTACATACCCAAGTGAGAACGTTCAGGCCTGATAATAGTCCACATAGGTACTGAACACTGCATTTTAAAAGGGGGTGAAATGGATTGTGAAGAGTGTGCGGAGGTGTATGCCACTGCAGGAGGGGATATCCACAACTTGCCATCAAGGTAGGGTGTGGCATTTCGTGGATGCTGCTATATAACGTGACTTTTGGGGCTCAGGCACATGGTCACCCATGGTCATTCAATGTAAATGCTAGTGCATTTTCTCTGCAATTGAGCCACAGGTGCTACTTGCAGCCTCCCATAGAAGTCAATGGCTGTACGTGGCTGTTTGAGGCATATACAACAGACTTACGCAAACACACGCATGTGTACAGGGGTACAACCCTGAACGTGAACTGTTGGATAAGAAAATATAAAAATTTTCTTTAAAAGAAAATAATTGTTTAGAAAGCATATATACCCAGTAGGTAGCGCTAATGCAGCACCTGTGACGCACTGGTAGGGAAAATGTGCTGGAATTTACATCGTATGTCCACAGGAGTTCATGTGCATGAGCCATACTGCGTAAGGCCTCCAATAGAATTGCTGGGTGCGGACAGACTTGTATAAACATGCACGGGCTTACAACCCTAAATGCAGACTGTTGGCTAAAATTTTACCTAAAAAAACAAGAAAAAACATATATAAACCCAGGAGGTAAAAGGTAATGCATGCAGATGTATCAAACGTATTTGAGCAACAGTGATTCATACCAGGGGCTACTAGCAGTGGTGTCACAAGGGGGGTGCGGCTCGCACCCGGGTGACACCAGTGGAGGGTGAAAAGTCACCTCCTTCTGAAAAGTCGGGCACCTGGTCATTGACCGAGCGCCGGACAGTTTCGGGAGAGAGGAGGGGATCCGGCGGCATACCTTATCCCACCAGGTGAATGTCCCCTCCTCTAAGATCGCAGCACTTGCGCAATGATGTCATCACACATGCGTGGTGACGTCACGGCGGGGTGTCACCCGGTAACTGCTCCGGGTGACACCCAGACTCGGGATGCCACTGGCTACTAGCTAAACACTAGTTTTCATAAAAGGCTCCAAAGTTTAGTACGATGAGAAAAATAACTAGTAAACACTCACATTCGCTCTTTAATGAATCCCCCTGTTATCCCCCCATATTCTTTTTATATAAATTTTAATATTTACGAATTCGGTAAATGATCATTTTGAGAGGAATTTAATAAGGTGAAGTACAGTTTTGAGAAACTACAGTGTAAGTCATATAATCATCCAGGGCTTTTATATGGGAAGCGTTCTGCTGCCGCCAGGCACCATCCCAGAGAGAAGGAAATGAAGGCAAAAGTATATTTTGCCTCCACTATAAAATTATATGGCATTACAAATGACCAGATGGAGACTTTTGTTTGCTTTCAAACTATACACAAAGATCTGCCCCCACACACTGGCAAACTTCCAGGCAGAAATTAGCACAAGATACAGGTTCCTGCTGCATTGATGCCAATATGTTAAAGGTGCACTCCAGTAAAACTTGACTATTGTGTTATTTTAACCTCTTGCCGTCCGCCCGTAGTAAAAAAACGGACGGACGGCACTGCTACATCTGAGGGTTGCCGTCTATGGCCTGGATGGGAAGGGGGTTTAACACCGCGGATGTCAACTGGTTAAAGATGAGCTCTTGGCAGAAATACTTAAATGTATATTTAAATATAATCCTCAAGAGCCACAATGGATTTGAAAAAAATCTAATGTGTGTGCCCCAACTGCCTTTGCAAACCCAAATAGTACCATTGACTGTGGGAGGGACTCAGCAAGCCCACCCACTACACACTCCCTGCAGAAAACTCTAGGAGGGAGCGGATACAAGACTAGTTACCCTGCACAATGAGAGAGCAGCAGTGATCGGTCTTTATTATAGGAAGCTGCTGCACAGAGGCAAAGTTTCACACTGGATTACTGCACAGATGTGGAAGAAATACACAAAGATCACCGAGATTCAAGGAAGAATATATATGAAACTTGTATTTGGACAATATTTGCTTATCTAGGAGTTCAGTGTAGCGTTCACCCCCGAAGGAGCCGCTGAATAACTCTATCCCCCTACACCAATGTACCGCCCAAATCACACCTTTGAACAGTTTTATAGCAGATTTAATGATATCACACTATATGAAGGCAACTAAGGCAATAGTAAACCCAACAATCACATGAAATAATATTTAGTAACAGGCGAAGGCACTCTGCAACTCGGTAACTGCAGCTATCTGCTGCCAGCACAGACTGTATGAAAGGCTGGTTGTCTCAAAATGTCCTCCCCTAAATGAGGTGCATGTCCCTTTAAGGTTTCCCTTTTTGTAATGCCCAACCCTTCCCAGACTACTGACCAGTAGTGGTGTCCTAAGCCAACTGGCGTTGGGGCCCTTACTGTAGTGCAGGTATGAACAACAACAGGCGGTCAATATGGCCAAAGGCCTCTCACCAATCCTCAGTCAGTTGGAAAAGATGAAGACTGCTAGCAGAAGCTGGACGTCCTCTCTCTCTCTTCGGCTCATGCGAAATAGGGGAAGTCGTCTGGGTCCTTGGTAGTCCTCACTCATCCAGGATGCTTGCAGTCATCTCGGTTGGCTCCGTCTGGCTTTCCCCTCTCTCAGCTGGGCTGGCTGGATCACCCCGGTGGCTGGTTCGGCCGTGCGACTAGGCCTTGACGTCCTTGCGGTAACTGCGTCACCGGACCTCACTTCAGGCACTCGATCGCATCCTCTCCGATTCAGCAACTCAGGTCAGTCTCTCTGTACACCGCTGCACAGAGCCTGTGTGTCCCTGGATGTCAGCGGTGACCACACAGCTTTGTTGCACACAGTCTTAACCCACACAGGGCTACACAGGTCTGTCCTCTTCAGATGGCTGTCCCAGACTGATGCATACAGCAGCCACCGCCCATAGTCCTCCTCCTTGTAACGGCAACCGCTGTCACCGCTCACCTGGGAAGAGGGGGACTGCCAGTGAGACAGTATGGCGTTCCAATATTGAAGACTGAACGCCTGCTGTCTCCTGGGACCCCCCATACCATCCAATACTGCTACCTTCTACAGAGGACATATAACGGACTCCACTTGGACCCCCAGCTCCTTCTGCTACTCCATTGAAATCGCAAGTACCCTGGCATATTGCTCACCATTGAGTTAAACTAACTGTGTGTACAGAGAAGCTGGATTAACTTGCATGCTCCATCTAGTGGTCTTTTTGGAGAATACACCTTTACCTCTAAACCATAGCTGTTATCTATCCTAACCTGATTGACAACCTGAACCTTTACAATTTTTGTTACTGTTACATGTGATTGGGGTTATGCAGTAATAATCCCATCCATCCTTTTACTTCTGTTTATTTTGGCTGTGATGCTTGAACCCTAACTCCCCGTTAAGATTGGGAGTGAAACCAGGGTTCCGTCTGATTGGCCTCCGCAGTTGTGATCCACAAAACCCCAACCTCACACCAGGTGTTACACTCCTCTCCCCTGCACAGCCACCTGGGAGTTGCAGTTTCAGAGATCCTTCTGCAATGTATCCATATCTGCTCTGCACTGCAATCCCCATAAGTCTCCGCCTCCAGGACACACAGAGGCAATTAACTGTTTGCAGACAGGAACATGAATCACTGCAATAGCACATATATACATATCTATATAGGGGCTACATCAGATTTAAAGAACCAGGGGCAGAACCTACACTCTGAGTGGCGTAAATTACCATCTTGGCTCTTAATTTCTTACATGTGGCTTCACCATCAGATAAATCCTGATGGTGACCTTATTCTCAGATCGGCATTGGAGCTCCACTGATGCTTCCCAGTTACACATATGATAGCTTAATGAAATCTATCTGCAATGGATTACAGGAGACTCAAGCTAAAGTGAAATTCCGCCCAAAACTATTTTTATTTATAGAGTAGAGAAGGGTCTCTATTGCAGGAAGTAAAAGTAAATTATTTGGGCATGGAATCTAACCCTTCCCTAAACCTGCGTCTCTCAACCTTTATTCAGCCATTGGCACCCTTTAACAGTATGCAAAATCTCGAGGCATCTCAGTCTAAAATGTCATAATTTTAAGGGAAACCCCATGCGAAAACACAAAAAAGTGTGGTTCCTCCTTCACATCAAGATCCCCTCCCTTTACATCATAGTCTCCTGTTCCATCAGTAGCACCCCTATATATCAGGAGCCCCCTTTTTATATCAGAGTCCTCCATTTCACATCAGGAGCCCCCTTCACATCATCTTTATTGCCCCCTTCACATCACAGTCCCAACTACCACAAAATGTCGAGGCACCTCTGAGGAGGCCAGGAGGCACACCAGTGTGGTACGGCACCCTGGTGGAGAAAGGCTGCACTAGACTAATACAAATATTCAGGGCTTGAAAAATGTGATGGTGTCTCACCAGTCAGTCAAAAATGTCACCAGTCAGCATGACCGGCTATAGCCTTGCAATTTATGTAAAAAAATTTGGGGACAGATAGAGCTTTCTTTTGGAGGTATATAATCACCACTGAGGGGGGGGTTCTTTTTTTTTCCTATATAATGAAAACAGTACCATAAATGTAAAAAAAAAAACAACGTTTCCCTACGTTATGTTATAAAACATTTATTTTTACCCATATTTTTTGTAAAGCATAAAAGTCGGGATCACGTGGGGTAAATAGACACCAAGTCAAGCTTTAAAACTGCGTGCGCCCGCAAAATTGCAAAAAAACGCCCATAGGCGTCGATTAAAACGCTTTTACTGCTCATCAGTTTAGTATTATCAGTGATTAATGGGTCTAAAATTATTGCTCTCACTCCGACGTTTGCGGTGATATTTAACATGTGCGGCACAATAGGCGCAATCGTCGTTTTCGCACGTAGGCGTACCCAACTCATATCTGCGTGTGTATGTGGGGGGCGGGGACTTTTAAAAAATGTTTTTCTTTTTTAATTTTTTTTATGCTTCTTAATTTTTTTATGCTTCTTTAATTTTACCGTAGTATTACTTTTTTTTTTTTTTTTACACACAGCTACAGTACAGTAGATATCGCCCCCAAGTTTTGTTTTCAGTTGGGAGCCAGTAGCCCCTACCTTCATTTTGGATGCCCCTGTCTGCCTGACTTTTTGTGTCCGGGTCTCAGCTGCTATGTAACCCCGGCACAGCCTTCTAAACCCGGACTGTCCGGGTCAATCCTGGACAAGTGGCAACCCTACCCCAATAGTTCCTATAGGCTCAGGCAATTACCTCTTCCCTTGCCTCTTCTCCACCACCCACAGCTGAATCTTTCAGTAAACTTCTCACTTCTGCTTTCCTCTTTCCACTACCTATGTATCAATATTTATTTCTTTTTTTTCCAGCTTTCTTACTCATTTTTCTATTTCTACCTAATCAACAGTTCCCTTACCTTCTCTCTTTGTGATGGCTAGTTGACATATAGATGTCAAATCAAAACGGTTATTTTCTTCCAATGGACACATCCGTTATGGTGAAACCGTTCTAAAGCTGGCCATACACTAAGATTCTCATACAAACCTTTATATGAAAAATCTCAACAGAACCTTTGATAACGCCATTACAGACTTCATGTCATTTGAAATTTCATTTGATTCTAGCATTTGATCTTGGAATGAAAACCACATTCACTGTTGGACCTTTGAAAAAAACTTTCTATCCTGTTCCTTTGATTGTTTTTATCACTGCGGTCAAAAACGACCATCAATTTAACCCCATGAGCTATTAAAGAATTGAACAAACATTTCAAAAACAATGTTTTAAACTAAATTCTGCTGGTGTATGTCCAGCTTAAGAGAGAATGTTCTTTTTTTTTTCCTTTTTTCCTTTCGGTTGTGTCTCTGGAACAGGAGGTGATGGAAAATCTCCCCAATGGAAGACAGAGAAAAGAAAAAAAGAAGAAAAAGGCAGTGGCCTAGTCCAGCCTTTCCCAACCTTTTTTTTAGTCACCCTTTAACCTCCCTGACGGTCTGATTATCTCAGTTTTTTTTTTCAGTTTTTTTTCAATTTTTGACTTTTAAATCTCCCGCCGGTTCCGCCCCCCTGCGACGCGGGTGCTCGCATGGGACGGAACCCGGAAGACAGATGCCAGCATCGGCCGGAGGACACAGCGGGGCTCGTGGACAGGGTAAGTTACGCACAGTGTAATCCCGAGTGTGGCTCGGGGTTACTGCTTTTGGTACTGAAAATTAACCCCAAGCCCCACTTGGGAATACCGCCAGGGAGGTTAAAAGTATGCAACATTTTGAGGCACCCCAGTCTTCAATGTCATAAAATTTAAGGAGAACACCATGCAAAAAACACACAAAAAGTGTTTCTCCCCTTCACATGGAAGTGCCACCTTCAAATCAAGATGACCCCCCTTTCACATCAGAGTTCCCCTCTTTACGTCAGGAGCCCCCTTCACCTCAAGTCTTTATTCCCACCTTCACATCACAGTCCCACTACCACAACATTTTGGTGCACCCCTGAGGAGGCCAGGAGACACAAGTGTGCCACGACACCCTGGTGGAGAAAAGCTGGTCTAATCCATCACAGCTAAAAAAAAAATGTTTGCCTGACACAGTAGCAAAGCTGTTGTAGTATAGTCAATAGCACTCCTGCCTTAGGACCATACCGTCCTGGGTTTTTCATTTCCAGGGTCTTATTACAGTCAATGCCTTCACAACATCTGGAATACAATTAAAAATACACTTGTTCAGAGCCATGATGATTTTTAGTCTATCCCCTATGGGGTCAAAATACTATTGTGCTTACCATGCACAATGACAGTCATGGTAGTTCAGCAGAACTTCTGCCTTGCAACTATAAGGATGAGCATAGAATCCCAGAGTCATAATTTTGTCAATCCCCGCTGGATCACTGAAATGCAAATCTTAAATTGCATAATATAAGTATTTTGTGCCATGGTGGCTCACCAAGTTGGGCTGCTGCATTTTAACTGCAAGATAATGGGTTTCGGCCCACTTTTTAATGTCCGACATCCAAGGAACAGGTGTTTAGTAATCTAGAAGTAAAACATAATACTTAAAGCTGAGCTTTTTTAAGGCAATTTGTGTAAAAACTTTAATATGAATTAATCAGCATTTTGCAATCCCTCATCCCAGCATTGCCCACACTGGGAGAGGGAAGGGCAGGCCTGAGAGCCAATCAGGGGTGGTGCACTCAAATATCTTTATAAGGAGCAACTTACAGGAGGAGAGAGCAGAGTGAGCGGGGGGCGGGGTAGACTCAGCAGGCTGAACAGGGAGTGAAGCAGGGATGTGCGATCTGGGGATGCAGGAGCCTCACCTCCCATTATGGAAGAAAAAGATGTCAGCTTTAAGTCTGAAGCTGACAGCTTTTTCACCAATTAGACTGGCTTCTAATAGGCTACACAGCAGGGAAACCTTTTGACAGCTATGTTAGCTTACACAGCAGTGGGCTTCCCTGTGGGGGAAGTGAGGTCAGAGCTACAACAGTCTCTGACTTGGAGCCAGAGGCTTGAGCTCTGAGGATGGTTTTGGATCAATGGCAAAGCGCCTTTAGTGCAAGCCATCTAATTAAAAAAAAAAAACACCCAAAAACCACTGACAGCATCCATCTAGATGTCTCATCAGCGATGAGCAAGTGAGGGACAGGAAGGCTCCGCCTTGTCTGCTCCCTCACTCCTCTGCACATAGCTTGATGACTGGGCCTAGGACGGGGGCGCCTCACCTGCCACTGTCACTTACCACACGTCCCTGGAGTGGAGAGATGACACCACAGCATTCATTTAAAAAAACCTGTCACATAATAAAAGACTCATAAACAAGCATTGGTAAAGAAGAAACAAAATACTTCTTGGAGTGTCGATATCTGTGGTCCCCCACAGTTTGTATAGGTTCCTCCTGCTGTCCTTCATATTATTGCAGGAAACAGCGGTGGTGTGGAGTTCAGTGAGAGCTGCACAGAATCATGTAGAATGATATTCCCAGAGGTATTGGTTTCCCTGCAGAATTCAGGGGATGATTTTTTTGGATTGGATCTGAATTGAGCAGTGCGAGCAGCTGGAGCATTAAGTATTCTGTTACTTCTTTAGAGGTACATGCTTGGTTGAGTAGTTTAAATCCCGTGATAGGTTCTCTTTAAAACTGAACTCCAGGGAAAAAAATACTTCAACCAATAGATATTAGTTAATAGATACAAAAGGTATAAATCCACTTTGGGTGCACCAATTGTCTTTACAAACCCAGATAATACTGTGCTGTGTGAAAGTAGCAGTGACTGTGCTGCACATAGGCTGTGTAAAAAGCAGCCTACCTTGAGTTATAGCTGAGAATTGTAACAAGGACACTCCACTGTAGTCCAGGTAAGTCAAGTATAATGCAGTTTATAAAAGGGCAAACACAAAATAGCGTGCAGCAGCGACATAAGACAGTCCTTTACATGGCTCCGTAGCTTTCCACAGCTTCAAGACACCCACGCTTCTCACCCCTTGTGAGCCCTCACTCTGCTCTCTTAGCAGTGTGTACCACAGGTCCTAGGGTCACCGACCTTCCTGACCTCTCCCCTCTTGGGCACTCACTCTGCTCTCCCAGCAGTGCGGCTGACAGGTCCCTGGGGTCACCGACCTTCCTGACCTCTCCCCTCGTGGGCACTCGCTCTGCTCTCCCAGCAGTGCGTCCGACAGGTCCCTGGGGTCACCGACCTTCCTGACCTCTCCCAGCCACCCCTGGCTGTTTCGTGTGTGTCCAGCACGCACCCGAGTTTGTCTGTGTGCTCCCTGCACAGACACAACTCCAACACTCCCCTGAGTACTGGGCTGGCTTCCTAATAAGGCTGCTCTCAGCCACCTGATCCAGTTATACTGGTCATTGGTAACACCTAACCCCAGGACTGGAGATCTCATCCAACCCAGAGCTCTAAGAGATCTCCAGAGCTCCAGATCCCAGCTACATTTAGGAAAACCTGGAAGAACCTGAAAAGCCAGGTTATTCCTAATAACATGCTTTACTTTCTGGACCCTCTCCGCCCTTTGGCTGAGAGTCCTGGGTGCCAAGGTCGCCATCCTCCACCGTGGCATTGGCTTACACTGCCACAATATATATATATATTTTTTTAAAGTCCCCCGCCCCCCATGTACACGCACATACAACGCAAAAATGTGTTGGGTGTGCCAACATGCAAAAACGAAAATTGCGCCACACGTTACATATTGTCACGAACTTCGGAGTAAGAGCAATAATTTTAGAGCCATCAGTCACTGGTAACACTGAACTGATGAGCAGTAAAATCTTCTAAATTGTTGCCTATTGGTATCTATTTACCCAGCGTGACCCCGTCTTTTATATTTTACACCAAAAAAATGGATGTTATATTCAGTTTCTGGCACTAAATTTCATTTTAGTGTATTTTATCCTAAAAATACTGGTTTGATAAACATTTGCGCAAATACCGTGCAACATAAATTGCAACAAGCATTTTTGGATTCTACAGGATCTCTGCTTTCAGAAAATATATAATTGTTTGGGGGTTTGATGCTGTTTTCTAGCCAAAAATTTTGATTTTATCATCATGTGTGTGCACATTTTAAGAAATTGCCCCGGACAGCAAGTGGTTAAAGAAGAACTATGAGGTGAGTGATTTCCACTTTTCCTCATAGTGGGAGCCGACCTGTGACAAAGAAGCTGTCACAGGTTGGCTCTATCGATCGGGAAATGAGCAGAAACATGCACCGATCTGCAGTAAGCGGTGACTGTCGGTCACCAATCCCCGCAGGGATTCCCCCCCCCCTCCCCGATCCTCCAGGGCTGAGTGGAGGAACGAACTGGTGAGGGGGCAGGCACAGCAGGCTCTGCCTCTAGATAGGCATAGCCAGCTGTCACTCATGCAGCTGGGTAAATCTCGACAGCATTGTCGGGATCCCTCCCGGCTGCAGCGCTCTCAGTATATCGCGGGCAATAGCCCGCAATATACTGAGCTTTGGGTCACGGGAGGAGGTTAGTATATGTCCTCCCGTGATCCTAAAGAGAATTATGGGGAAAAACACTTACCACATAGTTCTCCTTTAACCCCTTCGTGACGGGAGACGTACACTGAGGGACCAAATTTGCTGCACTAGAAGGCTGGTAACCGCTGAGAATCATTAATGGATGCCTAAGTTTAGAGGCATCCATTAATGAAAGGGTTAACCTTTTTCAGACACCCGATACCTGAAAAAGTGAAAAGTGTAAAAAAATAAAACAAATAAGTGTAAAAAAAAATAAAATAAGGGACAAATAAATGAATGTATTTATTGCATTTTTTTAGCTGTGCTGGTTTTGTAAAAAAAATACTACAAATCAAAACTGGGAAAAAAGTGTTTTTTTTACGTTTTTTCCTCTTTTTTTTAAATTGTATTTGTCCTAAGTGAGGCGTTAGACACACATATGTGATATAAATATATAGCCCTATCTGTCCTCTAAAAAACAATATATAATATGTGTGGGTGCACTTTGTAAGAAAGTATATTACTGACGTGGAAGAATCACACAGCAAAAATGTCAAAAGTGTGTCAGTCATTTACGAACAGAAACTAAAAACAAGCTCAGTTATGAAGGGGTTAAGTAAGCTTTGAGTGCATCAAAAACAACTCTAGTATATATTCCTATTACAATGCCAATGTTATAACAGGATAGTAAATGCTGTGACTTCAGAACTCCTTTACCTGCAACAGAGGACATGATGTTATTCCCCTCAACTGTGCTGTGTAATGGGAATGGGCAAATCTCAAGTTGAATAAACAGGAATGCAAACAATGTATACACAGTTATATGAATCTGATCTGTGTGCTGTTTACCTGGCATTCATGTTTAAAAAATGTGTTAGCCAACTATAATCTTTCTTCTGAGATTTTCCCGGCAATGATACATTTATTTCTGCATGATACAAAATGAAACACAAAATATGCTCTCCCTACTAGAACTGCCAAAATGCCAGATTCTGTATTATTTCCAGCAGTAAGTCATATGCCAAGCAACATTCTATCAAGCTGCACTATGCTGAATAAAGTACAAATACTTATACACGTTAACACGCGCAGGTAATACGCCGAAGAAAACGTTCTCACTTCGTGATGCTGCATGGTGAGTAATACTCCCAGCGACATGCAGAACGGCAAGAAATATTCTCAGCAATATGGAGCATGCCAAATAATATTCACATCAAGAATAAGCCAATAATATTCCCCGCAAAGCGTAATGTGCCATGTTAAATTCCCAGCGATAAGCAATATGGCAAATAATCAAAGCAAGGCATAAAATGGCAAGTGAGAAGCACATGAAGACGAAGCCAAATAATATTCGCAGCAAAATGTAATATGCAAATTAAAATTCCCAGTAATATGCAATACGCCAAATAGTAATCGAAGCAAAACCAACATGTCAAGTAAGATTCAGAGCGAGCTGCAAATGGAAAGTAATATTCACAGGAAGGAATGGGGACAATTTTTTAATTACATAAAAAACATCCTATGGTCTTACTGTTTGCAGCTCAGAGACAAAGGCCATCAAACGTAAATGAGGAATAGTAAAGTGTTACATAGTTACATAGTATTTGAGGTTGAATAAAGACATAAGTCCATCAAGTCCAACCTATTGTGTGTGTGTGTGTGTGCTTTTATAGGTCCCTGAGTCATCTCGTTCTTAAGAGTACCTGTACCCCTGTACTTTATGGTCTCTCAGGAAATCGTCCAAAAGCTTCTTGAATGATTCCACACTATTTGCCGAAATCACTGCTTGTGGCAGAGAGTTCCAGATCCTAAACGCTCGATCTGAGAAGAATCCCCTTCTCCCCTTGTGTTGGAATTTTTTTTCTACCAATTTTAGGCGGTGGCCTCTAGTCTTTGTTATGGAATTAATCTTAAAGAGTTTGTTGCTAATGTTGCTGTCACCATTGAACATCTTGTACATGAAAATCATATCCCCCCTTAATCTCCTCACTTCCAGCGTGAACATATTTAAATTTAGTAGCCTTGTCTCATGGTTCTGGTCCTCCATCCCCTTGATGAGTTTGGTTGCCCTCAGCTGGACTTTCTCCAGCTCAGGAGAGAGTGGAATCTTCATTTGAAGGGACTTTCATAGGTTTCAAACATTTTATCAGTGATTCACAATTTGAAAAAAAGCTAAAGCTTCAAAGCTATCCTAACACAGCAAAGGTTGCCAAGGCTTGGACTTTCCATTGAAAACTGAGATGTGGGCTGAATGGAGTTGAAAGAGACCCAATCAGACAATAATGCAATTGTATGCCAAAGGTGAACATCTTTTTTTATCATTTCAGTGAACCTTCCGATTACATTCAGTGGCAGATGGCTGAAGGATTAATTGTTAACTGCTTTATGAATATGCCACACTATTACATGTGACCTGCTCCCCCATCCTTGATGTCATATGACCTAGGGAGTGAGGTCCGCACTCCACAGAGTCACTGATAGCCAAAATCAGCGCCAGCTGTAGAGGAGAAAGGAGAGGTGAAGAAAAGGTCAGTATAAGGGGGACAGGGGATGACCTGTGCAGAGACACCGTCACTTCGCCCTGCAGAGGCAAGGTGACAGTGCCTCTTTAAAGTGGATGTTAAATATAATTACAACTCTGCATACTTCTTTGTATAATATTTATTTATTATTTTTATATATAAACATGTAATCATCCTGTTAAGAGACTCTCCCAGGAGGAAATCCAATCAAAAAACAGAAGAGAAAAATATTCATAACTTTCTGAAACAACCACCATCAATTTCCCGTTAAAACCATTCTTTCCCTAAGGGTCTCAAGTAAAGAAGCAAGGGAAACAACAACCCAAAATCCGTCCCAACCCTAAGCAACCAAAAAAATAAAACAAAACAAAAATTGGAAAGAAAAGAAAAATCACATCATTATTTTCTTTTGGGGGGGGGGGGGCAAGGGGAGCAAGTACCTCTTTTTGCATGCCCTTGCTCCGTTTTACAAATTCCTTGCCTAGGCACAGACAATGTTCCCTTGGCCCACCTCCTGGGATGCATGTCACACATCCCAGGAGCCTTGTCTCCCTGCACTCTCAGGTATTCGCAGTAGGTGGCTGGCTGTGAATCATTGAGAAGTGACAAACAGTCCCGGAATCCAAAATGCCGGCATGAAATATCAGAAGCCCCCTGAAGAAATGGCTGTGAGATAGACAGTGCTGGACTTCATGGACTTATAAGTATGCATTTTTTTTAAAGTCACCAGCTACAGTACTTGTAGCTACTGACTTTTACTTTTCCCATAGCTGGGTGAAGTTCCACTTTAAATAAGATTCACAGTATGCCATTATAGGCTTAGTTCACACAGCTAAAGCTGGCCATACACCAGTGGCGTATCCAGGGCATGGCACACGAAAGGTGGGTGCTGCAGACCGCTGACTTTCTTTCGCTCTAGCAGGCATCTTGCCAAGCTCCCCGCAACCAGTGATGACACTGGTTGCCAGAAGCTGGGTGGTACAAAAAACATTTGATAACGCCATCAGCAATCAGCAGAGGAGGACCTGAAGGAGAAAGTTATCCTTCAGGCCCGCTTCTCTGCTAACTGACAGCAGGCAGTGAGCAGGTGCAATAGTCAGCCTGCCTAACTATTGCTTTCCCACTGCCTGCTGTTTACATTCTGCTGCCGGCAGATGAATGGGGCATAAGGAGGGTTGAAGGTGACTGCGGGGCCGCAGTGGAGGTGGACCGTGGGGGAGTGGAGACCTACATCTGCTGTTTTTTTTATTCTAACAGTGGCCGGCAGCCACTGTTAAAATACCCAAACAGGGCCCGCAGCTCAATGGCTTCTGGCACTGTTACTAAATAGATTTTCTGACTGGCTCCTTGGATCAGCTGATCAATGGATGCCGGGCAGACAGCGGCACCCACTGTTTGCATTTTGGCCAGTTCCTCAAGAAAAAATGTGTGAATATTGGCCCCGATTATAGATAGATAAAATAATCGGTCGAACCCCTAGAAATAATACTTACTGTTATGCTGACGGATGCCAGAAAGCACTCAGGTCCCGATCCATACCCACATATCAAGCTTACCCTAACCTACTCATTATACCACTTCTTAACCCCTTTTGTTATAGACTATGGGGGTCTATTTATAAACAATTCACAGAGCCACTCACCCTGCAAATCACTGTGAACATTCGTTCTGTGTGAATAGAGGCAAAAATGGTCTTAGTATATTTTCTTTTCAGGTTGAATGTAATGTAATACTACATTATGGCCACTAGTTGGAGGTGAGAAGCATAGGAAATAATATACTAAAAACATAAATTTTTGCCTCTGTTCACTAGGGATGGTAACGATGTTCGAGTCGAACAACCCTTTGACTCGAACATCGCTAGTTCGTGTGTTGGGCAAACACATGAACTATCAGGGCATCCGGCAAGCTATTCTCCCGCCAAGCTCCTCACAAGGCACTGCGCACCACACAGTGCCTTGTGAAGCCCTGATAGGGTAAAGCAATGCACCTGACCACAGGTCATGTGCAAGACTTCACCCAATCACAGCACAGTGCACTGGGAGAGCCATGATACCGGACAAATGTAAACAGTTGGGCAGAGGTCGTGGTGATGCCACCGCTAGCTCCGCCCAATTGTTTATATTTTGCCGGAATCTGTCAGAATCTGCGGCGGGAGTTCGACGCGAGCGGACGGGACGGTGGGCGTCCTTTTTTAAAAAAAAAACGCTGGACGTCGTGATTGACCCTAGGATTACGGCCTGGCATATTTAAAAAAAATTTGATGTAACCCTTTAGTGAATGGGTGGGCTACAAGTACCCCTTACTCATTCACAAGGGGGGGCACATCTGGGTGCCCCTTTATTAAAGGGGTACCCCAATGTGAATAAGCCCCCTCTGCCCGCACTCCCACAACCAACGCCCCAGGGCTTGTGGGGAAGAGTCCCTTGTCCCCATCGGCACAGGGACAAGGTGCTTTCCAGGGGCGACCCTGAAAAAGCACCCTCCCAGTGCCGAGGACATGTGGCCTGATATGGCAGGGAGGGGGCGCTTGCTCATCCCTCCCCCTTTCCTGCCTGCACTTGGATCAAGGGTCTGGTTAGGAATTTTAGAGGGTACCCCACATACTTTTTTTTTTGGTTTTCTTTAAATGGGGTCCCTCCTTAAATTCCTACCAGACCTTAAGGGTCTGGTATTGTTTGGGAGGGGGAACCGCACGCTTTTTTCCCCCCATTATTGTTAATTTTTGCTGCAGCAGGTTCTATACATCGTACAGATGCTCCACTTTACAGGCAGTTTAAGGGGACCCCCCCAGGCACAAAGTTTAAAGGAATTTTTCATTTTTATTGTTTCACTTTTAGCAATGTTAAAATCACTGCTCGCTTAATAACTGTGTTTTTTAAAGTTTTAAAGTGGTTTTTTTGCATTGATACATGTCCCCCAGGGCAGTACTTGACTCCCCATACACTTTTAGGGGCAATAACTTGCATATAAGCCTTCAAAATGGGGACACTTGATTTTCAGAGTTCTGGTCCCCTAGACTTTCATTGAGTTCGAAGTTCGAGTTCAAACTTTTTCCATGTTTTACAGTTCGAACACGAACCGAACTCAGGTGTGTTCAGCCCATCACTACTGTTCACAAAGAATGAACATTCACAGAGATCTGGAGGGTGAATGGCTCTGCAAACTATTTATAAATAGACCCCTTGTGTATCCATTGTAACATTCCGGCTCCTGAGTCAGTCCACTTTGTTGACTTCACATTCTGTTCTTTCTCTCTTAAATGTTTCTTTTGCAACATTTTTATTGATGTTTTAGTCACGACTACAAAACAGATCCGTATTATAAATCTTTATGAAATGCACCTTATATGACAAATAAGCATCATAACATAATACAGGTGAAACTCGAATAATTAGAATATCGTGCAAAGTTCATTTATTTCACTAATGCAACTTAAAAGGTGAAACTAATATATGAGATAGACTCATTACATGCAAAGCAAGATAATTCAAGCCGTGATTTGTCATAATTGTGATGATTATGGCTTACAGCTCATGAAAACCCCAAGAACCCCAAATCCACAATCTCAGAAAAGTAGATTATTACATGCAATCAATAAAACAAGGATTGTACATAGAACAATATCGGACCTCTGAAAAGTACAAGCATGCATATGTACTCAGTACTTGGTTTGGGCCCCTTTTGTAGAACTTACTGCAATTACTTTTGCACGATATTCTAATTATTCGAGTTTCACCTGTATAATATGCCAAGAAGTATTCAAATCTGCATGGAATATTTCAAAAATATTCACACAAAGTAGTGATACACCAATTCACGTTAACAGCAAGATGTGATATGCCAAGTAATATTCACAATAAGATGGTATATACCACGCAAGATACCCAGCTACCTGTGTATTATGGCAAGTAATATTCACAGCAAAATGCAGGCTATAAGAAATGCTCTGCGATTTGCAATATGCCAAGTAATATTAATAGGAAGATAGCATACGCCAACTATTTGATCAGATATAATAGCCAAAATAATATTTGCAGCAAGATGTAACATGCCAATCACAGTGGTATATAATATGCCATTGAATATTCACAGGATGATGTCATATGCAAAGCAAGATTCCCAGCAATATGTGATGTGCAAAGTAATACTGGCAAAAGGTGTAACATGTCAGGCAAGAATTCCAGCAAGTCATCATGCAATATGCCATGTAATCATTCCAGCGCACTGTGAAATGCCAAGTATAAAAACCACAGTGAGGTACAAGATGCCAATTATAGCAGAATATAATATGCCAACTAATACTGACCACAAGATGTAATATGTGATTTACAGCAAGAGATATAAGGCCTTCTATGGCAGATCATCACAACACTGCATACATGAAGGTCACCTGTATGCTTCCAAAAAAAGTTAGGAAAGCAATTTCATATATAAGCATCTTGCTTAATCTTAAAGTGGAAGAACTTCCTGTTATAGGGTGACAACGCTCTGTACCTGTCTCCCAACTGTGCTCCTGTGTTGCCATCTGCCACATGGGCTTGCGATAAAAACTACAAGTGGTCATTACAGCACACATTATATACAGGCATGGTTCACTGTTGTTGCAATTTGGACACATACTGTTGGCATCCAAGTGCAGACACTCTGACCTGCACGTATGTGCAGGTTCGGGTTGGCGTGTAACTGCGTGCAGTCGCGTCCTCACATCGGTAGGCACAGATAGCCGCATGCAATTACACGGTGGAACCGGTCCCTCCCAGAAGTAGTTCTTTGCACGGGTGTGCAACCTATATGAATGAGCCCTAAAATGCAGTCCTGCTTTGGCCACCACCTGCTCCCTTCTCAGTGCCACATGCCACTGCATGCCAGGGACTTCAATGGGTCAAAAAAAAAAAAAAGAGCCACCACACGACTGGCTTCTCTGATGTACCATCAAACAGATCAGGAGCTGGGGCACCAACATGGCAACATATTGCCATTCCCCTACCACTTTATAAGACTACGATGCACAAATAAATATAATATATTATTATTGCAATCCCTCCCCATTTATGAGGGACCATATGACAAATTACAAAGCATTTCTGATGTTGGATTGTTCACTGTGGACAGAACAGGAAGTAACTCCTCAGCTACCAGGTCTATTTATAGCTGTGTGACATCAGTGCAATGTTATTGAGTGCCAGCTGCTTGGAATGAGTTGTCCCCTCATGCAACTCCTACTCTCCTGCTCCACATGTTGACCCTTGCCTCTCTTGCTGAATTCATCCTCTTAAAAAAAACAAACCCTAAAACAGTATACACAGTTTAGCAGTGAATATAATAAAATGAACTGAGCCTGTAAAGTGGGGTCTCATGTGAGAGTTGTGGTAGGCACGATGGAAACAGGTTAAAGGTAACACGATCTAACAAAGGTCCTTTGGTTCTTTAGCTCTAGGTGACCTGAAGTCAGTAGGTTGGGTCTGGTGACCTGGACCAGCTCTTTATTTAAATGCTGATGTCAAAGGAGTCCTTATTCTCTTGACTAAATTCTGCTGACATTGGCACCTGACCGGCTATTTTCCTGATTTCCTTACACTTACCTTGTTTCCTCAACACCAGCCTTGTTTAGTAACTGGACTAAAGGTGCACACACTCTCCTCCATTGTGGTTATGCGTGTAAAAGGACTGGCACCTCAACACACATACACTGTAACTAAAAATGAATGTCAATGTTCTGTATGTTGTGGTGTACTTCATTTAAAAAAAATAACATTCATTTTTTCATGCACTGAAGCACTTCCAAAGCCCATTCACCTCCTTTACAGCAATGTTGATCAACACACACAAATACAAGCATTAAAGGGTTATCTATGGTGCAAGAAAACTAAAACTACATACTGTATTTATTTCTATATTAAATTTCCAAAAGTTCTATCCCACTCATAATAAATATATTGATCTAGAAGTTTGTAAATGTATTTATTGAAGATGTACATAGGATGTACTTCCTCAAGGCAGTGACACCATTTTTCTTAGCCCTGCCATCTAAACTACAACTCAATGTCTGAACAATGTAACATTTATCATTGCTTGCTGGAAGCAATGCATAATGGGATATGTAGTCTTGAGAAAATGAGATTGTATCACATCAAGCAGTGGCGAAAGAGATGCAAAGCACACTGGGAATCCACAAAGTTGATGGACAGACAGAAGGCAGCACAACTTTAGTATGCATTCCTATTATAATGCTGATGTCATAACAGGATAGTGTATGCTGGGACTTTATCACATACTCAGGTGTGACTTGGTTCTTAAAGTGACATTAAACCCTCAGATTTTTTAACATAAACCAATACTGTAATGTGCGCCTTACTGTTATCCATGGTCGTTTCCCTTCTCTTTGCTGCTCTTCCTTTTAAATCTGTATCTCCTCTCATGCTTGGGGAGAACTTCCCTTTGCAGCTGAGTGCCTCTTCCTGTAGTGCTGGCTCAGGTTGTGAACCTTCACACAGACACCATGTATCCATTCCAGAGACAAGGCAGTCTGCTGCAAAACAGAAGTTCTGCCCAGCATGAAAACAGATACAGATTTAAAAGGAAGAGCAGCAAAGAGAAGGCAAACTACCATGGATTACAGTAAGGCACACATTACAGTATTGTTTTATGTTAAAAAATCTGAGGGTTAAATGTCAATTTAAGCATTTTTTTGCAACACAGCCCACCTAATGTACTCCTGTGAACCAAAAGCCAGCTCATAGCGGACTAATGCCCACGTCCTCCTCTAGTGTTTACATCCTGTCCTGTAAAATTCTCTTTAGCACTAGCCAGTCCTATGCACATTGACTTAAATGGGTTCTTATAATGAGACTAGAGATCTGCAGTTTCTAACTCATATTCAAGTCAATAGGGAAACGCTGGAGATAATTTAGTGAGGGCAGGATGTAAACACAGGAGGAGGTTGCAGCTTGGTAATGAAGATAATAAGCTTTGAGGAAGAGTCTTGTGCAGTAAAGCTCGGGGAGAGGGGTCGTGAATTAGCAAAGGTTTAGGTACAGTACATTTCTAGCCCATTTTATTTTATTGGTTTAGGATAGAATGTGGAAGAACTAAATTGGAGATTTTTTTCTCCATTCCTTTCACCACAAAGCTCATATGAGATATGGGATGGGTGCAGTTGTCACCAGGGCAGGGAGGCACAAATAACATTATCAAAAGTTTGTATTCTCCCCCATTCTACTAAAATGTTGTTTTTCAATCTGTGATCTTATTATTATAAAAAGTCACTCAGAACCTAAAGAAGTACATCATCTTATCCCTTACATCCGATGAAGGTGCCATCTTGGCCTCTATTTCGTTTGCAGTTGCCATGGTGCTCCACGTGTGATCAGCTATGACAGCAGCCATTTGAGGGCTTGAAAGTTCAGAGCTGCAATAAGCGCACTGAGAACCCTGACAGTTGGCGTGCCTTGAAAGTAACGGCGTTGGGAGCCATTAAATTGGAGGGTAAAATTCCTTTTAACGAAGGGCAAGCCAGATACAATGTCAGGATCCAGAGCACCCCCAGGTGGCACTGGAGCCAGGTCCTGCAGTTCCTGTGCTCGCCTGCGGGTGTCTCCAGCAGCCAGGAACTGCCAGGAACCAGACCACCACTGGGTGGTGCTGGAGACCTGAAGCTCCAGTACTCACCTGCGGGTGTGCACAGACTGTGACTGATCATCCCATCACCTGGTGCTTCCTGGGAGGGTATTTAGGCCCTCCTTGCAGTCAGGAAGGTGGCTCAGTATTGTGTCGCCTGCACCTGACTGACTCCCATGTCCTGCTACCTGAACCCTGCTACCTGAACCCTGCTACTTATCTGCAAACCTGTCACTGACCCGGCTTGTTACTTGACCACTCTTCTTGGATCCTGTTTCTGTACCGTGCTGCTGCCCTCCTGTTAACGACCTGGCTTGTTACCTGACCACTCTTCCTGTATCCTGAGGCCTGCTGTCTATCTGCAGTCCTGTTACCCCTCCTTGTCGCTGTTCCCCCTGGCTGTAGGTGTGTTTGGTCCAACCGTGGTTTTGTTACTTCGCTGCTAAACCTGTGGGGGTTTGAGGGGGTTTGTAGTTTTGTTTGCTGTGTAACAAATAAACCTTGTGCATAACCTCATCCAGTGTGGTCATATTAATTTGGTCATCCTGCGTGGTACCTGTATGTGGTGTGAGGACGCCTGTGCATGGTACCCAGACATACAATTAAAGATTTTTTTTATTCGGTGGCAGCTTGAAAACTTTGGGGGTGATTGTGACCCTTTTCTGGCATCATGGCCATATTAGGAACTCTTGCGCCAAATTCATGAAAGCCGTGCAACAGTTTTCCTGCGATGTGTGACGAGTGCTCCAAATTCAGGTAGTTCTTTTGTGCAAATTTTTTACATTCTAGTGCTATGGTTGCGAAAAATTCATCAAGAAATTCTGCCATGTCAACAAAAGGAAAAGTGGAAGTAAATAAGACCCCATCCATGTTGGAGTCATTTGCATTGCATGTGTTGCAGACAATTATATCTGAAGCAATTCTGCAACAGATTTATATATACCTTGGGGGAAATGTATTAACACTAGAGTGGGCCATAGCAACCAATCAGCTTGTCTCTTAAGTTTGTTGAGGGAAACTTTGAAAATAGAAGATAGACGCTGATTGGTTGCATTGGGCAACTGCTCCAGGTTCTGTCTGCTCCAGCTTTGATTAATTCCCCTCATCAGGCATCATTTGTTGCATAGAAAGGCAATAGATTTCTATTATGAATTCCAGGGTTAATCTGTTCCTTGAACTGCCAACACCGAGGCACATAGAAGTCAAGGGTTGGCAGCTGGATAGCAGTCCATGTACCCTGCATTCTGTGAAATGATTGTAATAAACAAAATGTTATAATGGAACATGGCAATCTTCCTGTTATACTGTATTATGGGGAAGGATGGAAATGGGATTACATACTGATCCTTCTTACCAGAACAACAAACAATAATAGATATGATAAATACTTTTAGACTCAATTAAAAGTACAAATGAAAATATGCAAAGTGTGTGAACTTTGAGTGTGAGCGGGTGGTTTTGGGTTTCTTCTAGTTAAACCCCTGACTCTACAGCAGAGAGCCAAAATGAGTTGTTGTGAGACTGGAGCATTACTTTGTGCCTGGACCCTGCAGATTAGGGATGCACAGATACCGGTATTTCGGTATTGAGTACCGATATATTTTTTTCGGTACTTGCCGATACCGAATACTGAGTACTGGAAGCCCTATTCAGGAAGCCAGGCGGCATGTGAAGACTCGCCACCCGGCTTCCCGATTAACAGGGAAGCCGTCCCCATGCTTCTCGTCACTAGGTGACGAGGGAGCATGAAGGCGCCTTCCCGGCCAATCAGAAAGCTGGGCGCAGCGTCATTACACGGCGCACGGCCTCCTGATTGGCCAGCTTCCCAACCAATCAAGAAGCCGGTTAGCAAGTCATTACACGCTGCCCAGCTTCCTGATTGGCACAAGTGAAGCGGGAGCATGGAGCTGGCTTCCCGGCCAATCAAGAAGCCGGGCAGCGTGTAATGATGAGCTGCCCGGCTTCCTGATACCGGAAGTATCGGGATAGGCATCGGAGTATTTGGGCAAGTACAAGTACTCGCCCAAATACTCGGCATCGGCACAGATACCAATACTAGTATTGATGCATCCCTACTGCAGATAGCTATTGAATTTGGCCCAAAGTGAATATAGTATGACATTGTTACATTAAAGGGTTAGTTCACCTTTGTATTATAATGAAAGTATAATAAACTCTCAACCTTTTTTTCAATAATGAATCCAGATTAAACATATTTTGCCTCTTGCCCAGCAAAGTATTTCTTTACATTTTGGCCCAGGCACTTACAGTCATAATGTTCAAGAACAGTTACAATTATCTTAGCTCTGCTTCCCTGGACTTCCTGTCCAGTACAGGACAGTCCAATCCAGTTAATTAGCATTTGAAATAGCCTGAAAATGTTTTTACTTTATTATCACTTCAGTAGAACTGAAGCCAAAATGTTATATTTTAGTTGTGGATAGATTAAGGAAGAATTATTTCTACTGTCAGCTTTTATTTGTCATCTGCGTCCCAAACAGTGTGCTGGGAGAAGATCCCTGCTGATCAGAGAGGGGGACTATGCTTATAAATTAAAGTAAAACTTAGTTTCGGACGTGGTAAGTGAGTGCTATAAGCCTTGTCAGCTTTTGTCTTTAGTTTCGGATGGGGTAAGTGAGAGCTATAACCCTTGTCAGCTATAACCCTTGTCCGATAGCCACAATAGGAAGTGAGGAAAATCCCTGGTCAACAGGGTCACCAGAACTAGCGTCCCCATCTTTTCTTGTTCTGATGACAAAAAAAATTTGGGATTTCACTTTCACCGTCATCGGGACAAATAGGGAATGTTACACACAGACAACAATGTCACTGGATCCGGTGTCCCCATTGGGGATTTTTTACCCTTATTTGATGTTCTGTTGACTGCTGTAAAATTTTGGATTTTGCATCACATTCTCTCTCAGTGACAATGGTCACCAGGATGATTAGAGCAGGTGAGACAGCAATAAAACTTGATAGGGTTTCTAACCCTTCCTTACGGTCTAAAAATAGAAAACGTTTTATACACTTTAAAAGCCTTTTCGTGCTTTTTAAAAAAAATTAATATGCATGTTGCAGAGATCAGCTTGCTGACACTGTCCTTCCTTCTGGAGGGTGACTACTTTTGTTCTCCATGGTCCCTGTATGTGTTGTAAAGTAGTCACCGCTCCACGTTCGCTCCCTTAAAGGACTAGAATTCTCAATGCAAATTAGTAAATGTAACATGGGATTGTAGTCCATCACGGGAGTGAGTTTGGAGTGGTGACTACTTTACCACACACACAGGGATCATGGGGAACAAAAGTAGTAAACCTCCAGAGGGAAGGACAGTGTCGGCACCAATTCAGAGATGATTTGAGGATCTACAGCTGAATGATACACGAATTAGAGATGTAACTCCTGAGTTTAGTGACACTTTAATGTCCATTATTGTTTAAAAAATATTATTTCATTATACATGGGGCAGCCACATTTGTTCTACGTGGATTTAAGTTCTAGTTCCCATTTTGCACACAATGGTTGTGCTGTACTGCTCCTTCTCCCAATGCAAATGTATGGCTTGGCCGACACTTGGTAAACTATAAGCTTCCTGTGTGGATGAAATCCAATTTAAATGATCGTTATGGGGTGAGTGTACGTCATTTCCAAGAAATGCAGAATGCCCTTTGGTGACTAATTAACAAATCTGCATATCTATCATAGTAAAGCCACTTAGAAGCAAGCATATATAAACATGAGTCACATCAAAAGTTACTGTAACGTAAAACCAAAAAAGTATAAGTGTGATGATCAGTGTGGTATATTACATCCATCCTTGAAATTGGAACTGCAGAATTAAATGGGTTAAATATAAACATTGTGATGCTCTGAGATTATTATTATTATACAGGATTTATAAAGTGCCATCAGTTTGTGCAGGGAAATAATACAATTAACAATACAATTTCAGTACAGGAGGTAGGAGGACCCTGCTCGTGAGAGCTTACAATCTAGTAGGAGGGGCAAGTGATACAAAAGGTAATAACTGTGTGGGAGGATTTAGTGGAAGAACTGAAAGGATGCGTATATCCAGGTGGAATAGGCCTCCCTGAAGAGGTGAGTTTTCAAGGATCGCTTAAAGGTGGACAGAGTAGGAGATAAGCGGACAGATCGGGGTAGGGAGTTCTAAGGGATGGGAGACACTCTTGAAAAGTCCTGGAGGCGAGGATGCAAGGAGGTGACAAGAGAGCTGGACAGCAGGAGGTCTTGGGAAGAGCGAAGGTGGTTGTTTGGGTGATATTTTGAGATGAGGTGGGTGATGTAGGTTGGGGCGGAGTTGTAGATAGCTTTGTACGTTATTGTTAGTATTTTATACCATGGGGAAGTGGGAGCCAGTGGAGCGATTGGCAGAGGGGGGTGGCAGACACTGATCAGTTGTTAAGGTAGATGAGAGTTTTGCAGCAGTGTTCATGATGGACTTAAGGGGGGATAGCCTGCTTAGTGGTAGGCCAACAAGGAGGGAGTTAGAGTAGTCAGGGCGAGATACTACAAGGGAGTGAATTAGAAGCTTTGTGGTATCATTTGTTAAGAAAGGACACATTTTGGTAATGTTACAGAGGTTAAGTCGGAAAGATTAGGATAGTGATTGGATGTGAGGCTGAAAGAAGAGCTCAGAATCAAGCATTATTCAGAGCACCCTGGCTTGATGGGAGGGATTGATTGTAGTGCTGTTGATTGTGATGGAGAAGTCTGGGGAGGGAACAAGGAGAGGAGGAAATATGATAAGCTCAGTTTTGGACAGATTTTGTTTGAGGAAGTGGTGTGACATTCATGTACATATGTCAGTGAGTAGGTTAGTGATGCCTGAGGAGATATAAAGGGGTGAGCTGAGGGGTAGAGAGATATATATTGGGGGTCGTCAGCATAGAGATGGTAATGGAAGCCATGGGAGGTTGTCAACTCACCCAGGGAGGAGCTGTAGATTGAGAATAGAAGGGGCCCAAGGACAGATAATTGGGGGATCCCCACGGGCAGAGGAAGAGGAGAGGAGGAAGTAGAGTTATAGGTGACAGATGAGGTGCGCAGGGATAGAAGCAGATTGCGCACTGCTGGACCTGTCAAACCATATTAGTCCATTTTGTTTTAGCGGGTGGGCTAGTGTGAATGAGCCCTTAAAGTGAACGAAACTAAAGTTACATCTAAAAAATACATTCGAGTATCTTAACTATTTAAAAAAAAATATCTTATTTGTGTATCACTTGTCTGTAGACCCTCAAATCATCTCTGAATTCGTCCTGACACTGTCCATCCTTCTGGAGGGTGGATACTTTTGTTCCCCATGGTCCCTGTGTGTGTTGTAAAGTAGCCACCGCTCCAAGTTCATGCCCGTGATGGACTACAATCTCAATACAAATTAGCTAACTAAATGTGGGATTGTAGTCCATCACAGGAACGAGTCCGTTGTAAAGCAGCCACCTCTCCAGGTTTGCTCCCGTGATGGACCACAATTAAGGATGGCATTTTTCAGTATTCAGCGCTGCGGTACTTTGACTGATGATAGGGATGAGCTCAGGTTCGAACTGGCTCCTCCAAACAAAGAGGGCACTTCCACCCAATCAGCTTGTAGACAAAAGGGGTGGTATGCTTGTGTAGACGTAATTTACCGTATGTGGCCACATGGCCATATTAGGTAAATGTCATTTACCAAATGTAGGCATGTAGCCATATAAGGTCAATTACATCACTGCATCCCACCCCTTTGCTTATGTCAAGCCGCAAGCAGGGAATTCCCCACCAGCAGCTGATTGGGTGGCATGTAAGGAGATCCCTTCTATGTTCCGGAAGGTCTCCTTCTTGGTTCGCTCTGAGCCTGAGCTAATCCCTGACTTCAGCCTTCTCTACACTATCCAAGACTAATACAGCCTGGGCCATACATACACTTTAAGAATTTCAAAGTGCATTTAATGGTGTGTTTTTTTTTATATGTGCCTGTTTACCGTATGAGCTGAAAATCACTACTTTACTTATATATCGGAGCAAAAGGCTAACATTCCGAACCGGAAAGTGAATTTCGGATTTAGAACTGACATGCTCTACAGTAATCATATTAGCAGAACATATGACCCTCCCAGGTGGACAAGTAAAGCTCACCACACACGTTACAATCTGATCGTACAAATCTCCTTTAGATCTACCAACAAGTATGTAGTGTGAAGGCCTGCCTGATTGGATACACATTGACTGGATAAATTAGGTAGGTCCTTATATTACATAGCTTTGGTAGATCTAAAGTTTATTGTATGGTCAGAGTGTAATATGTATGGTAGGTCTAAAGGTGTTCAACTCTCTGATACAGGGTAAATATATTACACTCAGTTTACAAAGCATGCTGAGCTTTCCAGTTAGAAAGCCCAGCACTATATCCAGTTAGAAAGCCCTGCACTATATCCAGTAACCACTGTGACATCCGCATCCATACAGTTTTTTTTCTCCAGCTTGCGATGGAGGAAAAAAAACTGCATCTACCAGACCCCATGTGTATCTATGGGGAATCGGATGTAAATGGACATGTGTCCGTTTACATCAGATTACCCCCGATCCGGTCCAGTGAAATAGATATGTGATCGGTCTTTTTCCGGACCCAGCTGGAGGTGGGGTTAACTAGGTGTAAAGTGAGGTTCGTCCATTTTGTACACACGGCTGCCCATAGACTTGCATTGGGCATTCAACCTGGTCCATCTGTAAAACTGACAGGCGGACCCGACTGGATCGGCTGTGTAAAAGGGGCCTTAGGCTCCAGAAACCGTTGATTCTCCTTGAGCTTGTCACCTGATAGGTGCAAGTGGCAAATATGACTGACATGTAGTATTTCATATTTTTCTTTCTGAAAACAAAACCTCTTTGGTGCAGACAATAAATACAAAATATTTTTAGTGGGTTAGGACACCCCATCCAATTAAACTTCCAAACTTTTTTTCAATAATGAATCCAGATCATACAAATATACATTGTCTAGCAAACTATTTATTTACACTTTTGCCTAAACACTTACAGTTGTCATGTTTCTGAACAGATCCAACTTTCTCGGCTTAGCTTCCCTGAACTTTCTATTCAGTACAAGATCACAAGGCACAGAGCAGTCTGCAACAGCTGCCCATCTACTAGCTTGGAGAAGGGAGGAAGGAGGAGTGGGAAGCAGGGCAGTGGCTTGCTTTGTTGTGGCTGTGTGTTTGTGGAGACACATAGCTTACTAGCACACACAAGGTGACTACATAGGACCCTGCCAGAGAAAGAAGCCTCCCTAAAACAGGATATCAGGGCCAGGGCCAAGGGTACCAGCCAATTCTGCAACAAACTAAATCTTGCAAACAATTATTATCTTTTGTATCACTTGCCCCTCTTACTAGATTGTAAGCTCATACAAGCAGGGCCCTCCTATCCTTATTGGACTGAAATTGTATTGTAACGGTACTGTCTCCTTCCATTTTGTAAAGTGCTGTGCAAACTGTTGGTGCTATGTACATCCTGAAAAATAATAATAATCATAATAATTATTATGATTATTATTTTGGAGCAGCCTCCATTGTAACTGATTTCATCAGCATTTTTTCCAGCACCACCCCAATGCAAGATAGGGCAATTTGCTGTGTCATTGATGGGCTCTGTTCAAACCACAGGGTGCTGCAGCGTTGTGAAAAACGGCAACATTATGGCATGCACTACTCTCTTTTAGCGCAGCTGGAGGTTCTGAGGAAGGGGGCGTGCCCCTGAAACGCGTAGACCTTTGGAACTCAAGGGGGCAGAGGACGCTGATGTGCTGTACTCCTTCAGACTTCCGCTGCTAGAGATTTTATACTTCATCACCATTTGTATGCTTTTAACCACCAACTTTCCTGTGGGTAAATTTTTATTTGCGTGTTGTACAGATAAATTACACTTTTGCACTATGGAGGAGCTCTGTCTTGTCCCTTGTTTCCTAGGGATGTAACGCAGTACAACCGCCTCACACCCCGCTGTGTCCATAGAAGTTAATAAATTGTCACTTGTGACATTTCAACAAAGTTCTGAACAAGAAAAAGTGCACAGTGGGATCGGTGCATCCTGCACCGTACACCGGCCGCTGTGCATATTGCGCAGTGGTTGGTGAGAATTATTTCTTTACATAGTTACATAATATTTTAGGTTGACAAAAAGACACATGTCCATCAAGTTCAACCTTTGTATGTGTACATGTCTCTCATGAGTGCATGTGTGTATAAGAGTCCATGTGTGGTCTAGTATTTAAGTGTACCTATACCCCTGTATACTGTATATTACTTTAACTATATCCCTGAGGTTCTCCTGAAGAAGCAGGTGGGAAGAGACCCCGTGAAACGTGTTGAGTGGTTCCTAAGCTCGCTGGAAGTACCAGCAAACATTGTAGAACAATCGATTTTTATATACTGTATATTAGGGATGCCAATATTTTTTTTTTGGTACTCGCCAATACCAAATACCGGAAGTCCCATTCAGGAAGCCAGGCGGCGTGTAATGATTCGTCACCTGGCTTCCTGATTAGCCGGGCAGCGTGTAAAGACTCGCCACCCGGCTTCCCGATTAGCAGGGTAAGCCGTCCCCGTTCTCGTTACTAGGTGACGAGATATCATGGAGCCGGCTTTCTGGCCAATCAGGGAGCCGGGCGCTGTGTAAAGACGCAGCGCCCGACTTCCGGATTGGCTGGGAATCCGGCTCCATGCTCCCTCATCATAAGGTGACAAGGGAGCATGAAGACGGCTTCCCGACCAATCAGAAAGCAAGGTGCTGCGTCATTACACGGAGCCTGGCTTCCTGATTGGCCAGCTTCCGACCAATTAGGAAGCCGGGCAGCGCGTCATTACACACTGCCTGGCTTCCTGATTGGCCGGGAAGCTGGCTCCATGCTCTCGTCACCAATCAGGAAGCTGGGCAGCGTGTAATGACGCGCTGCTCGACTTCCTGATACCAGAAGGGCTAGGCATCGGAGCATTTGGGCCCAATTACTCAGCATCGGCACCAATACTAGTATCGGTGCATCCCTACTGTATATGTGTGGGCAATCCGATTAGAGTTAAAAAGGGGACTTATGAGATTATAGCTGGTTCACTGTGAATTCAAGGTCAACCCTCAGAAATCATGGAAATAACATGGAATTATAGACTATAGGAAGATGAATCTGTTTTTATTGTTATTAAAAGTGTAATATAGTTATGTGAATCTCATAATAGCAGTATTGTGATACCATTAAAGTCTGGCATGTTGTTTTGGGTGGTGAGAAATAATAAACAATATTATAAATTCTTCTTTCTATTCAGAACTGTTCAAACCACAAAATAAAACCAGCAAACACTTTTGTTGACTTTGCTTGCAGCAAAAGAGACTGAAATCAGTTGATCCAGAACTGAAAACCTTTAGAAACTTCAATCACTTTGATAAAACTTGAAATTCTTGAGTGCCGTGTAGTCTGGACGAGTGATATGTACACCACAGTCCTCCAAACCTTCTCATTATTATACAAAGTCAATCATTAGAAAACAAGACAGATTTCGGATATTGAAGCAGAGCGAAGAAAGTTTTCGGTGCTTAACCTCCCGATACACCATATGCCTGTGACCAACCCCAGCACTGTATTATGGCAACATGGCTTGTGCAGGTGCAGACCAAGCCAAGCCCCACATAGTTATAGGAAATAATTTTTCCCCTTGCTCTGATTCAACTAACAAGAAAGAGAAAACAGGCCGTTTTTTGGATATGGTCTCAGAATTGTATGTAAATGTTACATTTAGTTGATAGCCATAGGAAACTAAAGACGAACACAATGCTGTACAAATTGCCAAAAAAATATACTCTTAGATGTATATACGACGTTATAAATGAATGTAAAGTGAAACGACCAATCAGCAATGATCATTTTCACCAGTATGAGTAGAAAAAGAAAAAAAATTATTCTGATTGGTGGCTATAAGTTACTTCCCTCTGCATATTATCACGTGTTATTCTATGCATGAGCCAACTGAACAAGCCTAAGGGTCTGTTCACACCTAAGCATTGTGCTAACACACACACACAAACGATGCATGTTAAGAATCCTGTTCACTTTGAATGGGCCACAATGCACCAAAAATGCTGCATGCCAAAATGTTCCTATTCACATCAGCAAGCTATAATCATTTACAAGAGCAAAACACTGCAATGGTGAACAGCAACACACTGCACTGTGGTACATGCATCGCCATGCTATTGTGGGAACCCATGGTCAAATGCGTTTTATAATGCCTTACCACAATGCAGTTGTTACACAATATAGGTATTGATCAGGGTTAGGCAACCTCAGCACTTCAGTTGGGGTGAAACTACAAATCCCATAATCCTTCTGCGTCTGGGAGTCCTGCCTGTGGCTGTTAGAGTCTTGCAAAGCCTCATGGCACTAAAGTTGCCTACGCCAGTATAGATGGATGGCACACATATATATATATATACACACACACACATACATACATACATCCCCACACACATATATATGCACCTGCATGCTGGAACCTGTGGTTCCTCTGCAGCCAATGGGTCTACCTTTGCCAATCAAGGCATATAATCAGTTATGACAAAAAAGGTTTACCATCTATAGAGGCAGCCACACTGGCTTCTCAATGCAGCTTCCGTAGGCCCAAGTGGAAACTTTACATCACGCATATTAAACAGCGGTAAGTGTAGCTCAGGTGCTCACTTCAAGACGCATCTATACAGGAGGGCTAATGAACAGAAGCATTTACTGCATGATGTCAGAGCTAACCATAGTATCCCCCTTTATAAATTTACATCGGCTTAGTATGATCCACTGACACGAAACAGAATTCACGGCTGTTCCGTCAGCGCGGAGCCTAGAACACTGCAGCTCTGAAGCAGCTATTATATAGATCCTATACATTGTATGTAAGCAGTGAAGCACAGCGGTGCAGGCTGTCATTCTGGATTGCACACAGGCTTGGGGGGAGATGCTAGGGCTTACTCCATTTTAACCGTCATCAGAGACACATGGCTTTTTTTTTAAATTATTATTAATATGATGATCATTTTTGTATTTTATTTTAAATTGTGAGACCCTACGCTGCAGCGCACAACCTGCCGTTGGCCTAGTGAGGGTTAAGCCCATACACCCCATATTGCACGGATCATTCTAAGCACACACAATGGATGCATCACCTTAAAGTGCCCCCTCCTCCCAAATATTCCAACAAGATGGGGGGGTTTCAAAGCTAGAGTGGGGGGTTAATTACGCAGATCCCGGCATTTCATCCAAGAC